>NW_017731367.1:6377264-6382007 GCF_001890085.2 Hipposideros armiger | reverse complement strand
GCTCTTTCCCTCTGGCGTCCACCCATTGAGTCATCAGAGATCTGGGCTTTCATCCTCGTGACGTGGCTGCAGCTGGGGTCACCTCATGCCAGCCTTGTGCACTCACTGTGGTCTTCCCTTCATTGTCCTCACCTCCCTGCCTGTGGCCTCAAGGTCACGAGGAAGGGTGGGCTGGGGGAACAAGAAGATAGCAAGTCGGGGAACGGAGGCTGCAGGATGGGTCTCGGGGGCATGGGACCCCCCTGAAACCTCAGACGCCCTCCTCCCAAATCTAAAGGGATGGATGTGGGAAGGCTGGTTGTCACTGGACTGAGGACATGGTGTGAGCTTGGGGAACTCTGCCCCCCTGAGGCAGGCGGCCTCCTGTAGGCTCAGCCGCTTTACCTTGTTCTCTCCTTGGGTTGAGATGTCCTCCTGTTGGAAGGACCTGGGGTCCACCTTAGGGGCTGGGACCAGAGCAGCAGGCAGGGGACCAGGGAAGAGCTGCTACCCCAGCTTCCAGACTCAGGGAGAAAGGTGGGCAGTGGGTGCCAGGAGGACTTTCCACACTGCACTTCTCCATAATAAGAAAGATGGCCAGGGCTCAGGGCAGGATTCCGCCCAGAAATTTGGGATTCGCCTGTAGCCCAAGCTTTCTCTGGCCCCTATCTCTAGGAAATGAAAGAAAAGGCAATCAAGTCCACCACCTCTGAAAACAAGGTGAGAAGGAACTCAGCCTTCTGGCTAGGGTATGACTGGGGCCCGATAGATTGGGATTCTGTCCTCCATTATCGCAGACACTGTACTTCTGTTAATGCAACCTCATTCCACAGCCACCTTGGGGCAGCCACCATCCACTGTGCACCAACTGAAAGCTCCAAAACCTCTTGAACGAAAGCTGTGAGCACATTTGCTCTCAGCCCGTCACGGCACAATAAGACCAACTGTAGGAAGCGTGCTGAGCGCAAAGCTGCTGGGAGGACTCAGGAGGCCTCTGGGAGGCTGCCCCCAGACTAGGTCTTCAGGAAGGAACACCTTTCATGCAACATGTCCAGACCACCCAGCCACATGTCCTCTAGCCTTGCTGCAGTGACCACTGCCTCACAGGTGTTGGTCAGCTTCACGCCTAGATGGATCCTGGGTGCACAGCCCAGAGTTGGGGGAGGGGGCGCTAACGCCAGAGGGCCACCCTTGACAAGGTGGGACAGGAACCTCCTCCGGGGTCTTATGGGGTCAAACACCAGCCTCCACAAAAATAACATTCTGTGTGACTCTCGCTCCTTTTCCTTGTCCTCACTCTAATCCCCTAAGGAATTTAGGGAGCCCTTGTCCCCGGCTCTGCTTTCAGGGGGACCCAGGCTTACCCTCTGGGAAGAGAGCCGGAGTCATGGCGATGGAGGTAACAGGCCAAGCCCAGGAGAAGAGACGGGCCTGGACGGGACCTGGGCCAGCGCAGGCCATTGAGCTGAATGCAGAACCCAGATGAGCTTGTGCCCTGGGAGGACAGTGGGCAGGAGGCCACCCCCGGCGCCCTCGGGAGGGCGGGGCCAGCAGCACTGGGAGGGCGGGGCCAGCAGCNGTGTGCAGCAAGCATGCCATGTGCAGCGTACCATGTGCAGTGTGCTGTGTGCAGTGTGCAGGGTGATGTGGGGCTCAGCTCCCAGCTCTGGGAAACATGCATGGGAACTGGGGTGGGAGTGCTGTGGCCAGGCCAATGGGGTGACCTCGCTCCAGTTCACTCTCCACAGAAATATAACAAACACATAAAACACGTCTCTTTATCATCTGCTCCCTCCCCAGGAAAGGCCGGGCTAAGAAGTGAGCTTTCGGAAGAAATCCCCTTTGACCACAACAAAAGCGGGGAACCTTGGCCCATGATCTCTCAAAACAAAGGAAGACATGCAATTAGCTTCGCAGCAAAGTGCTCCCAGATGAAACGCTGGAAACACAACAAATAAAGCAGCTAGCTGTTAGAATTGGAAGCACCTCGAAAGGCTGACGTTTGCACTCTCTCCCCCGTGGTGTGCCTCAGACACAGCTGTCGATGGTCCTAACGGCTACGTGGAAACTGAATCCTGTGCCTGTTCCTGGAGCACAGGGAGGGGTCAGCGGGTGAGGCCTTTGGAGCGTGTGCCCATGAGCCACGGGTCAAACTGGCCAAACACAGACCCCTGAGCTTCCAAACTGCAGCAGGAAAGCCTGGGGGGCCCGGGGGGCCTCCTTCAGTACTTCTCAAGTCACTCTCCCGGTGCCCCTGTTGTTCGGCTGGCCTATCACCTGTGCCAGGGACAGAATGAGTGCAAGGGGTGGGGTGAGATGGGGGACCCAGAAAGAACCTGGGCACAGGATCCCCGCCCAGGCCCAGATGACCTGCTGCGGGAGCAGCAGCAATGTGCCCACTTCTTTCAAACCAGCCCCCAGTCGGGGGTGTAAATGCTGGACCTCATCCACAGACGTGTCCCCTGCTGCCGCACTGGCCGGTGGAGCACTGCTCATGTGGCATTCGTGTGTCTCACATCCTGTTATTGTCCATTATCTGTCATGTGTGCTGCCATCTGTGGGGACACCCAGTAGTGCAGGGGGTGAAATGCATCACAGGAAGAGCACAAACAAGGAGAAGCGGCCGAAGCCCCCAGAGGCCACCCCGCCCTGATGCCCTGCCGGGGTACAGCGGCTGGGGCCACACTGTGCGCATTCCCACCTGCCCTTGCTCCGCCCCAGTCCTTCCCCGACTCTCGTGCAGCTCGCCCTGAAAGCACGGACTCCATTCTTACATGTGAAAGGACCCTGGATGGTGTCACTTTACAGAGCTCTTTCCTCTGTGTGAAAGCCTTCTAGGAACTGCCATCACGTCAGGCTGTCCTCAGGCAGGTCACGACCCTCCCTGTGGGTGTCCCTTTCCTCTGAGTCCCCTCTGCTGCCCGTCTCCCCGGGATGTGTTTGTTCAGGAGCAAACAGGTGAAAACCTTGTCCTGGAGGGAAGGGGGGACCCGCCTGCAGAGGAGGGCAGGGGCTTGCACTGCGTGGTGACACTGTCCTGCCGTGGATGGGGAGCAACTGGGCACATTCTGTGACCTTGGGTGGGAGACATAACTTCTCTGTGCCTTAGTTTCCTCATCTATAAAATGGGGACAGCAACAGCTAACCCACCGGGTGGTTGGCAGTATGAACCGACTGACAGGGCCTGCCTCAGGCTAAACCCCACGTGAGCACCAGCTAAGTATTCTCTTGTGTGCATCTAATAGCTCATAATTTTAAAAGGGTTCTCGACCATCTTACATCTGTGGGGCCTGTATTCATTTCTTGTTGCTGCTGCTGTAACAAATGACCACAAACTTTAAAAATGGCCTTGAGCAGCCCAAGGTGATGCTTGTACACTTCCAGAAGTGAGGAATCTGAATGCAGGTGCGGCGTTCCTCGGCTCCTAGCCCCACATCACGTCCTCTGTTGTCCCATGTCCATCACCACAAACTTCTCCTCCTTTGATTTCTCGCCTCTGTCCTAAGAGACCCTCTGATCACATGGGGTCTACACAGAGAAGCCAAGGCTATCTCCCATCTCTAGATCCTTAACTTAAATTTAAGCATACCTGCGAAGCCCTTTTTCTATAGAAGGCGACTTTCCCAGGTTCCAGGCATAAGGATGGGGACACCTTTGTGGGGAAGGGTCACTATTCAGCCTACAACAGCCCCTTCTAGAAAAGAGCACTATGGGCAAATTCATCTGTAAGTGGGCACATACTGACCCAGCTCAGTGCCAGCCTCTGTCCCAGGCATTAGGTTTCAGACATGATAGAACCATCTCTGCTCAAGGAGCCCACATTCAGAGGCCACCACAACAGAATAGCCAGCCACTCAAGGTAGAGGGGCCCTGGACAGGGACAGATGATAAGAACCGGAAGGGCCTCCAGAAGGTCTCCACGACAGTGACGCTGACGGGTTCTGTTGCTGCCAGCACAGCCCCCAGGAAGGCCCAGCTCCTTGGACCAGCCCAGGTGGCCCCCTGGACGTGGGGAGTGCCCCTCAGACCCGTGAGAGTGCCCCTGCATGCTTCTATGCCTTCTCCCTTCTTTTGTGGGCTGTACACATGCCAGCGCCCAGCCCTGGGGAGCTTGGTCTCACCCAGGCTGGGAGCAGCGCATGCACCTTGCGAAGGCTTACAAGGATGTGGCGTCTGACATGTTGACAGAATGGCCGCACAAAACTAAGCGCATGAAAGAGCGCCAACAGCAATGGACTGGCACGGGGACCAGCAGACAGGTGTGCCTTCTGCTGAGAGAACCCACCAGGGCCCGAAGCAGGGCTAAAGGGGGGCTGGAGTCCCCCATGGGTGCGGGATGCACAGGAATCCTCTGTGCTATCTTTATAATTTTTCTATAAACCTAAAACTGTCCTAAAAAATGAAGTTTATTGTTGAAAATACCTCTCATGTCTGATCACCCCATATTCTATCTGGATATAATAGGTTTTAGGAGGCACGGGGGCCCTGCGGGCAGCTGGCACCAGACCCTTGGCAGGAGAACATAACTAATCCCAGAATAGGAATTCCCCTCGCGTCTCCATCTGCAGAGTCATCCTGGAAGCCCCCCGGTTCCACACGTGTTTCTACTTGGGCCTGACCACCCCATGTGGGAGCCAAATGTCTGACGCCCAGGAAGACGGTCAGGACGAGATATATCTCTGAGGCGAGACAGGCCACGGTGCCCACGGTCTGGCTTCCATGGGCCACAGCACGGCCTCCTTAGCTCACCCAGTGCTGAGCTGC
>NW_017731367.1:6355633-6375249 GCF_001890085.2 Hipposideros armiger | reverse complement strand
CGGGGACACAGAGAAGGACGTCTGGGCTGGCCAGGCCCTGATCACACGGGCTGGGCGCAGAGGCCCCAGGAGGCCAGGGAGGCCGCCCTCGCCGTGGGCCGCTCACACTCAGCCTCCCCCTGCTCCATGGAAGAGCCCAGAGAGTTCCTTGAACCCCCAACAAAGCAGAAGAAAACCATCCCCGGGTGCTGGAGGGCCCATTTTGCAGCCCCCAAATGACTGGACCTGATGCCTACTGGCCGTGGTCACCTGGAAGGAACTGCGGGGCTTTCTGCTGATGCACGGGCTTCAGAGGCACGGCGGCGATGGGGACAGTGAAGGGCTAGGATGTGGAGTCCCCGCGTCTCCATGCCAGGAGCCTGGAACCATCAGAGTCTCCACAGCCGTGAAGTGAAGACAATGCCATCACGGCCCCACTTTACAGACAAGGAGACTGAGGCCAAGGGGCTAAGCGATTCTCCCAATGGTGCCTGAGGCTACCTGGTCACTCTGCCTCTGCCAAGGACAGAGGGCGGCCTCCTCCAGCTCGCCTCCAATGCTGGCTTGTTTTTTAAAGATCAATTTGATGCCACTCAGTAGGATTTAATTGCTGCTTCACTGCCCACTTCTTTAATAAGCACTGAACTTGAATCATTTTCCCCTCAGATCTATTCACCATTTTACTCCCTTTGTTGTAAATAGCTGATACGTCTATGAATATGTTTGTTCATTTTTAAAATAGATTGATACAAGCTCTTTGGCAAGTCACTAACTTCTCTGCGCCTCGGTCTCCCCATCTGTGAAATGGGGACCATCCCAGCTACCTCATGGAACTGCTGTGAGCTCTAAGTGACGGACGACATAAGGTGCTGCTGACAGGGCTGGGCTGGGGCCAGGGCCATATTATTATAAATTAGAGAGAAATTCTTGTCTCGATGCCAATAGCGATGTCAGTGTTTCATTGGTCCTTCATCTCACATGTGGAGGCTTCACATTTTTAGGTAGAGTAATACAGCTTTTCCACTGTTTTCTAGCTTCAGTTTTATGCTTAGAAAAGCCTTTTCACCCCTAGAGTGTAAAAATATTCACCTCTATTCCCCTCAAATTCCTTTACCATTTCATTTGTGCTACACTTATCTCTTTAAACCATCAGAATTGATGTTATGGTGAGGTAAGAATCCAACTTTTTTTTTTCTTCAAAAACTGTAGCCACCTACGCCAGTAACGTTTCTTGCACAATCCATCGTTTCCACTCTGACTTAACTCTCCCTTCTGTGTAAGAAACACTAACACACCTTCAGTCACCTCTGAGCCCTCTCCCCGACGCCTTGATTCGCTTCCTATTGGCATTAGGATGGCACTATTTTCATGCCTATTGTTTAAGCTGTTTTGGTACCTGGCGCGGTGAGTCACTTTACATAGTTAGCTTTCGGCGTCTTCGTACATGCTTTTCCAAGTGAACTTAATTTTAACATCATTTTGTCCCTCCAAATTGACTTTTGCGATGTTAATCGGAATTTCATCCACAAGGCAGCAAGTACCTTCCGGAACCGGGGAGACGGCATATTTCAATATGCAACCTCTGGGGACCCGGGCGTGTCTCCCACCTCCAGTCTCCCTCTGAAGACAGCTCCGCCACCATTCTCCCACTTGTCATGTTTGTGGTGCTCTGTCCTGGCTCATTCTGTGACTCTTGCAAGTGAAATGTGTTTTCTTCAATTGAGTCACATTTCACTAATTCAAAGACACCACTGATTTGAAGATGCGCCACTAACTCAATGTCACCTATCCAGGAAAAATGACAGTAGACAATATTTAATATATGTAATGGACATGAAAAACATCCCAGGAAAATTAATAAATATATATATATATATATATTTATATACATATAAATATATATATATATAGTTGGTTTAGCTGATACGAACATCTAGAAAAATCATGGATTTTTAGACTTTTGCAATCAGCTACCTCTGAACTCACATCTGTCCTAATTATTCTTCAATAAATCAGGTCATTTTCAAATAATGACAAAAAGTCTCTTTGTAGCTTGGTTTTCCTCGTCTCGTGAGTGGTGACTTTGTCATCAGCCCCCTTTACAGGCCACCGCTGTCAGCCCCCCGTCGCTGTGCCTTTTCCACAAACAGACATTCAGGCCGGGCAGTGGCACCCCTGCTGCCCGCAGGCCAGCACCTGAGGTGACCTTCCCGCGGCTGCAGCCCCCGTGGTCAGCCGCCTGCAGCCTGTGGGGCCGAGTGGGGCCTCAGGCCGTCCCTGCTGCTCCGCCGCTTTTAACCTAAGTGTTCGGAGGGTCTCTTCTTCCTTGACACGCACGTTCAGTCAGTGCCTGCCTAGCAAGACATTTCTCTCTTTTCATCAACTTACCATGTGCCGGGAGCCCATGTCTTCCACGGACTTGTTTTGTCCCCCAGTTTGTCTTCAGATATTGTTTTTGTCCCATTATTCCAGCTTCTGCTCAGGGACACTGATTATCCAGCTGTTGGACGTGTGCTTCCCTCCTCCCACTCCCAGGGTCCCACCTCTTCTCCTTTTCAAATCACTTCTACATGTCGCCTCTTCCGGTTCTGGAGGTCTCGGTGGCTTGTCCCTCACGTCACGGAGTGAACACCCTGAAGGGCCGCTTGTGACCTCGTTGACTCTAAGCCCGGACACACTCCCTGGTCACACGGAGCTGCCCCTTCATGTCCGCCTGCCTCTTACCAGCCGTTTTCACCTTTGTTTGCCTGTTGCTTCTTCCATCTCTAGTTTCAAATAAAAATTCTTTTCTTGATTTTTGAATACAGTGGTTTGCTGTTTACAATTTATTTTTACTTCCTATTATACACGCTTTACAAAAGGATAGTTTTCTCTTTTCTCACCCATGTAAGTGTTTATGCTGCTGCACATTTCCACAGCTTCATCTTCATTTTCTGTTTATGGTTTAACGGGTGCATGGACACCCATCAAGCCAGAGCGAAGCTGGCGTCGGGCCCCTGCGGCCGGCTCGGCACCCCTCCCTGACCCGGGTGAGGCCGGAGTTCCTTCCCCAGCCCACACGTGTCCTTTGCTCTCACGCATACATCTTACACCTGAGCACCCTAAAACCTCACATCTTTCATTCTAACCTCTGTCACCACAACGCCGAAGCCACAGTTAGAAGCTGGTCACAAACACCGGTGCAGCTTCCAATGCTGCTCAGTGTGTCACATGATACCTTGGCCCCGTGGTGGCCCCACCTGCCTGCCGTCTTGCTGCATCGCTGAGGATGAGCCAGGCCTCCCACCCTCGCTGACAGGTAACAGAGGCAGGGACGGCCCCCGCCCGGCGTGAGCACTCTGTCCTTCATCCTTGGCTGGAACCTGCCTCTCCCGGTGATGGAAGCCTCCTCAGCCTCTCTGCTACCTCAAGCGCCCAAGAAACCGGGCTTGGAGTCAGCAGCCACTATCATCAACAGCCTCGCGTGGCCGATGGGGCACCTGGCCAGGACAGCGGCACCCAGCTGTGAGATGAGGGCTGGTCAGGGGTCAGGGAGAACACATCCCCAGGGGCAGGGTTCAGGTGTTCACCACCAGGAGGGTGGAATTATCTCTGTAAATCGGACCCTCCCTTTGCAGGTATGCGCGCCCAGGTCTTGTACTTCTAGGTCAGAAATGATTTCCTAAACCCACAGACTCGGTTCTCCCCGCTGAGCTGGGAATCGGAGCCAATGGAAGTGGCAGAAATGAGAGTCCTCCTGGCACCAGCGGACGCCTTGTGAGCGGAGGGCCACTGCACTCAGCTCTGAGCTCCAGGCGTGCTCCCAGCTGGACGCTTTGTAATTAATCCTACTTAAGTTTCGTAAAGTGATGACAATAGAATTAGGTTTATGATCTCATTTATCACTCTCCCTGTCATTAAAATATGAGATGCAAGTGCCCCACCCAAATATTTGAAGAAAAGCCAGTGACTGCAAAGTATAAATTCCTTCCCCCACGTCACCGGCTATGGACCTGTCGTTAGGGGTGGCCGTGAGCGCTGGCCCCATTTCTTTCATCAGGGACCTGCTTCTGGAGCAAAAGGGAAACAGACTCAAATCAGATTTTTGTCTTGAGAGTCCATCTTCTTCTAAGACAAATTAAATGCATGTCTTCCATTAATATGTGGTAACAGGTTAAAATGATGACAGAATTGGCCAATCTACAGTCTTTTAGAACAGCAAAAAAAGGCAATTGTTTGCTTGTGGGAGGAAAGCATTTGTGTCTTAAAAATCTGAAAATGAGAATAAACATTCTATGACTCACAAATTAGTCATACAGGGTTGCTTTCCCCCCCCCTCCGGAGCCCCTGGGACAGCTGACCCCGTCAAGGTGCTTCTGGCTAAGCTGACTGACCTTCTCCGTCCCACGCTGCTGAGATGCGAACACTGGCTGCTGCTCAGCCTGTGCCGGCTCACGCGTCACGTGGCTGTTCTAAGACCCAACAGGCCGGTCCACGGAGAGGATGGGGCAGAGTTAGGCAGCTCGGTGCTCCCGTCTGGTGTGTGCCAGAGGGCAGCCTCGGGGTTTCTGGGTAATTACACCAACTCTTCTGGGAAATATTTTTTTATCTTTTTTTTCCCTTCCAGGAGGCAGAACTAGAATAATATGGGAAAGTTTTAGGAAGCAATATTGGGGCTCAATGCAGGGAAGTCTTTCCTATCAGTGGCTGCCTCCCGCCCCCCACCCCATGGCGAAGTCTATCCTGAGCTGCCCCACCACGGAAGCGTTCTCAGCGGGGCCTGGGCAGCTGCAGCAGGGCCTCCCGCGGTCACAGGGAGGCCTTCCCACAACCCGGCCTCCTGCAGCAGGTGCCTGCAGCTCCGCCTCAAGCTTCCCTCTGCAGGCCAGACACCAGGGAGCCAAGGGCCCCAGTGACGACAAGAGCTGGTGGACAGATACCCCAGTTCTCCCAGCCCTCGGATGGGTCAGCACTGAGGCCAGCACTCCAGAGTCCAGAGGTCCAGTGGGTGGGGCCCAGCACCCGCAGCAGTCACTGATGCTCTTCCCGTCAGCCCTCTGCCCACATCCCCCTCTGCATTCACCCACCAGTGCTTCCTGGGATCACCTCCAACAGAAACGCTTTGTCCTGAAATCCTCATCTCAGGCTCTGTTATGAGGAGAGGAGGTCCGTACACTGGTGTGGTTAGATCGTAGGGGAAGAAAAACGGACTCTCGCCCCCTGGAGCCCAGAAATCTAAAGCTGGAAAGAAGATAAAGGGCAAGTTTAACCTCATGAGCAACTAAAGGAAAACGCTGTGCTTTCCTGTCAAAAAGAAAGCCCCGTGCCGCAGATGGCCGTGCTCTGTGCTGGTGAAGATGAGGGAAGACACAGCAGTACGACTACTGTCCTGAAGTCCGGGGACCAGTGGAAATTCATCGGAACTGAAAACTGGCGATACACCTGCGCAGTAGGACCTCCAAAAGTAGGAGGGCCCCTTCCGGGTGTACCTTACTTCTAGAAACTTAATATTCTTCTGCAAATAGAAACTGTGTCCCAAAGCAATCTTAAAAGATATTAATTACATAACAGTGTTTCTAAAGAGAAAATGTTTGAATAGAAACAATTTAGCCATCCAGAGACATAAATGGAATTGAATAAGTTGGAATCATCTAAATAATAAGATACTGTGTAGCCGTTAAAAATCAGGTCGAAGCAATGCACACTGGTGTTCAGAGATGAAGCCAGGTGGAACCAGGAGTGAGATTGGGGGGCGGGGGGCGGTGCATAAATACAAAGACAATCTGAAAGCCACCAACAGTTGTTTTTTTGTGAATAGGATTATCATGGATTTGTCCCACTGTATTTTCCGACTTTAATAAAAACCTATTACTTTGGGAGCAAGAAAAATCGATATCTGAAATTTCATTTTGGATAAAAGCAATAAACACAAGTCACCTATGTATTCAACTAAAACAGCTAGGA
This sequence comes from Hipposideros armiger, assembly GCF_001890085.2. Taxonomy (NCBI): domain Eukaryota; kingdom Metazoa; phylum Chordata; class Mammalia; order Chiroptera; family Hipposideridae; genus Hipposideros; species Hipposideros armiger. Next base: position 6,369,327 of record NW_017731367.1, on the reverse strand, counting down.
AGAGGACAAAATATTTCTAATTTATAAATATAAGAGGAAGGAAATAAAGAATAAATGACAAATTAAGACATTATAAAAGGGAGCAGTGCCATTAATAAATAAAACCATGTGTTCTCTGAAAAAGCAATAAATAGACAAAAAAGAGAGAGAGAGAAGAAAAACATGCATATGCACCGTGATCTCAATTATTTTTAAAAGCATAGAAAATACTCAGAAGTAAACACACCAAGATGTTAATAGTGGTTGCATTTGGACATTGTGTTCATATATTGTTTTCTGTCATTCTAGACTTTCATTTATTTTCCAAATATTTTATGAATTCATGAATTCATTTACAATCCTAAAAAATTGACACTGGAAATAAGTATAAAGAAAAAATACATGTAAGCAGAGTTTTACATGGAAATGTTGAGCGTGGAAAGGACAGATGGTTAAAATACAGTGAAGGTAAAAATTGTGCCTGCGCTGGCAGGACGCCAGACTCAGGTAAGAACGAGTCCTCCGCTGCCCTCAGCCCTGGACTCTGGTCTTGTCAGTACCCCTCATGCTGCCCAGCGCAAAACGGCACGTGCAGAAGGTGGCGGCCGGGGGCTGGGGATGGAAGAGGCATGGGCTGCACGCAGAGGGCAGGACGAAACCCCAGTGTGGAGACAAGTGGACAAGTCAGAGTCTAGATTCCCAGATAAAGGCATGATTATGGGTCCTGCCTAAGGAAGGGCTAGGCTCCCCGGTGATAATCACACGCAGCTGTAAGGGGAAGCTGTAAAGTGTCAGAAGTAAGGTAAGAGCATTTCGTGAACCAAGCAAGGACAGTCACAAGTTGCCAGTCATTTGTCTATTGGAATGTTTTGGGCATGTTGTGTCAAATATTCCAGATTTTTTCAAAGCACAATGATCAGCCTCTTGAATTTGAAAATACATTGGGTTTTCCAAAGTCTGATGATATATTTTTGGCAAAGCTGTGGGAAAAGAGTCACCCTCATACATGGCAGATGGGAATGTGAAATGCACCTTCTCCCATGGATGGGAATTTCAAAATGCCTAGCAAAATTGCATATGTATTTACCCTTTGACCCAGCAATTCCGCCTCTAGAAACAGATCCAAAACATGCGCTGGGGAAATGTTCAAACATGTATAAGACTGATCACGGTGACACTTGTTCAGATAGCAAAAGGCTGGGAACAGCCCGGGGCCCGTCAGAAAGGGCTGGCTGACTAAGCTATGGCGGCTGTATAGTGGAGTCATATACAGCCCTACACAAGGAATGCACACGACTTCCACTTGCTGCGGGGCTGGCATGTAGGACATGCTGCTAAGTGAGAAGGCCGAAACGGGTATGTGACCAGAGTGTGCGGTACATTACTAGGTACTGAAAATATGGGAGAATATTAAAATACAGAAGTGTTTTTAAACAAAAGGGTAAAACATAAATTTCCACAAAAATTGCCTATAGGAAGAAGCAGGGGACAGGGGAAGAGACTGCACTTCTCTGAATAGAACACCATGTTACAGGGCTGACTTAGGATCCACGTAAGTAATTACAGAACAAGAAATCAATTAAAAAGCAACACCGAAGAATCTAAATCAAAGTGAAGCCAATGGACCCGGCTGTGCACGAGGTTGGTGATAAGCCAGACACAAAGCTGCTCCTGGCTGTGGCTTCTGACCATAGTGATATGACTATCCATCCCCAAAGGGAGGGCTGTATAAACTCCAGGGAGACACGGAGACTCACACACACACACACACACACACACACACACCTTTCTGGAATCATATTGCTGCTAATTAATGTTGGCATTGTTATCCTGAGGTACTTGTGTATATTCTGTAGGACAACACATTAGTCATTATTTTGGTGTCATGGAGAACCATGATTTTTGACCTTGGAGTATCAGGATTTTTGACCTTGGAGAACAAGGATTTTTTACCTTGGAGGAAGGAGATACAGATGGGTCAAGTAAGTCTAATAAAGTGTAATAGTCCTAAACTTGAGTTGAAAGTAAAATTATTTAACTCAAGAAGTATTTTGTCTTTCAAAATCTTGCTATCTCCTAGCTCTGTCCACTGGAAAGGCCTAGTAATGAGGAAAAAACCAGTACCAGTGAGCACACCTAGAACCCAAAGAAGGAAAACATTCTTTGAACTGCATACGGAAGATCTGGGCACTTTGTAGGAAAAAAAAAAGTTTACTAAAAAACTGAAAGGAGTGCACCAACGCATATGTTCCTAGAAGCATCGTTCACAGCAGTTAAAACATGGGAGCACCCAAGTGGATAACAAAACATGGGCCATATGTACAATGGAATCGCATTCGGTCTTTAAAAGGCAGAAGTTCTGTCACGCGCTCCAACAGGGATGAACCTTGACGACGTGACAGTCGGTGAAATAAGCCAGTCACAGAAAGACCAGAACCTGCACGGCTCCATTCCCATGAGGTGCTGGGGTCACCAAAGGCACAGGGACAAAAGGTGGGGGTGGGAGCCGGGGCCACGGGGAAGGGGGCAGGGCAGTGAGAGGGCTGAGGGTCAGTCTGGGAAGACAACATAGCCGCGGAGATCACAGTGGCTGTACAAGGGCGTGAATGTGCTTAGTGCCACTCGACTGGACACTTTAGAACAGGTCAGATGGCAAATTTTGTTATGTGTATTTTATTGCAATAGAAATACAGAAAAAAAACAGAAAGAGAAAGAGAGAGAAACCATCGGTACGTCCCACAGTAGTGGAACCGCTGGGCAGCCACGTCACTTCTGTTCAGCCAGGGAGGCCGTGGCAGAGGTGAAGAGTGTTTCCTGAGGACCGGCCGTGGAGGGGGCTTAATGGACCCCGTCTGAACAGCTTTGTCTGACTCTCCAATCCACGCTACTGCAGATTCTCCTCCCTTCACTCCGCATGCTCTATGCGTGTTCTCAGAATGCCATTTTAAGGGCTTCATAATATTATACCTTGGCCAATGGAGGGAACCCTGCCCTCCATGGTTCTTGTGAGTGCTTTTCCCACTCCAACCTTACCTACCAAACATCTCGTGACGAGGACGCTCCCTCTCACCCACACTGGCTCACGGCCTCACTTCTTCATACAGCAGTTGGCCTTGACAATAACTGGCTTGTGCTGCAAACACAGCCGCCACCCGCGGACCAGAAAAGTACTGAACGGCGACATCACGGCCGTCCCCAGGTGGAGGGCGGGCAGCGGCACCTTCTCCGGTGCTCAGGTAGACTCCTCAACCACGGGGGAGGAGGGGGTAAACCCAGAGCAGGTCCCACGAGCCTCTTAGACTCTAGATGGCATCACACTCAGTTACCTGCACAGACGAGCGAACTGCAGCCCCTAAATAAAGTAACCATCAAATGCCATCAGGCAATTGCAAAGCAGAAAACAACAGCGTCTGTCTGTCCGTGTGCCCCAATCTCCAGTTCAGAGCTGCCTCTCACATTATGAAGCAGAGTGGATTCAAACTTCCCTGGAGTGGCGGCACGCACGCTGGACGGAGCTGCTCACCCCACGGACCCCGTGAGGGGTGACCTTTGTCTGTGGAAATGGTGTCTGCCTGCCTTCACTAAAGCCACCACTGCATTCGTGCGGCCTTCGTGTCTGGCTGCCGTAGGAGTCTCTATTCCTGCTTAACAGGTTGCCACCAGGTAATGGGCTGAAATGTTCCCATTTGTTAGAGCACAGTCCCATAGATGGGTGCCCAGGCGGTGTGACTGGGTTCTCCCCGCAGGGTCTCAGAGGCTGAAGCCCAGGTCACGGCCAGGCTGTGTTCTCGCTTAGAAGCTCGACTGGGGAAGGACCCCTTCAAGCCCGTTCAGGTGGCTGGTAGGGCTCTGCTCCCTGTGGCTGTAGGCCTGAGACCCCACTGCCTTGCCGGCTGTCCACTGGGGGCTGCGTTTCCCTCAGAGGCCGCCCACATCCTTTGCCATGGGGCCCCCTCCCGCATCGGGGAGTCACCCTCACACGGAATTCCTCACCTGCTCTGACTCTGACCGACTCCATCTCTGACCTCTAGACCCGTTTCAAGGGCCGTGTGCTTAGGTCAGACCCACACAGTAATCTCTCCTTAGTCAACTGTGCCACTGAACCACCTCGTAGGTGTGAAACCCATATTTTCACACCTTACACAGGATGTGTGTGCCAGGGTGGGATGTGTGGGCTCTTGGGGTGTTTCTCACCACACTGCCCCCCAAAAACCTAAAGTCTGGTCCCCAGACCCAGCACCACATGATTATAACCATCGTGAGTGTGGGGAAGGAAATTCGCACCTAGATCTCCGTGGGGTGGTGGATTTGAACTTGAGTCTGGTCAGGGAAGGCGGTTCTAGTTCCACCAGAGAGTACCCAGCTCCCCGTCTGCCTTCCTGTGTGGACTCAGCTCTCCAGCACTCCCAGCCTTCCTCCACCTGCGTGAACCTTGTGGAAATCATTCCTAATGGTCCATGAAAAGATCAAGGACCAACAAAACTCAGATGTCTTCAGCTGCCATGTTCTAATTTATTGGCAATCTGTTCAGTAATGCTTTCCTGATTATTTCCCGGTTAGGTCGCTATACCAGATGAAAAACGGTCAAAGACAGTTATTAATTAAATGGAAATGCAGCAACCAAATGCAAAGACCCCAAACTCTTCTATTTCAAAGTATCTTTTTTTTTTCTTCTTTTTTAAAAGAAACACTGGATAGAAGTTTGTCCTATCTTTTAGCTTATAATTTTATTTTCAAGCACATGCATTAACTTCTGGTTTCACTTCCTATCAAACGATTCTTTGAAGTTGTTTTCCTCCTAAATTCATCTCAAACAAACTCATATTAACTAGTGAGTCAGACTGCTTTTGTTAAAAAAAGAAATAATAAAAAACACTGTGGAAAGCAGATTGAACCCATTTCCACAAGTGAAGAGGAAGCAGTGGTGAAAGAGTGATTCACAAAGCGCACTGCCTGCTAATTGATCTGCTTGTCTTGTCTTTCTGAGACAATGCCCGAAAACCCCAGCGTCTTAGAGGAGTAAGGAACCAGGAGAGACCCTGATACAATCTCTTTGATAAAGAAATTGAGACAGAGAGAGACAAAGTGACTCAAAGTCCCACGGCTAGTCAGTGGCCGGTTAATGACTCGATGCCGAGGGCCCTTGCTGCGGCCAGACCATCTCCCTGACTGCTGGGACGGGGCCAAAGGGGCACCCCGAGACGCCTGCAACCCACTTATGGTCTCATGCAGAGGGCGTTGCTAACGGAAATGCAAAATGACGTAAATTAGGCAGATTCTCATATGTTACTGTTTTGAACAAAGGCAGAACAGCTGCCTTCATTTGGCCCTGGCAGCGGAGCCTTCTGCGTGAGTGAGCTTTGGATCACACTGATGGGCCTTCGGGTGGCCACGCAGTGAGAGTGGGGTGTCAGGCGGCTCCCGAGAAGGGCATATACGCGAGGCAGCCAGGCTCCGAGAGCCTTCTCTCCACTCCAGGGGGGGTCTGCTGGGGACCAATGATAACATCCCAGGCATGCCGTTTCATTCCTTTGTCCTTCAAACCTGTAACCTCTCTAGCTATCAAAGAGCCAGTAGCACTTGGATAAGTTACTCAATGTTATTTTTTCTTATTAATAAGTGACATTGTAAAGCTTAAAAACTATTTGAAAAAAAAAATCGGGCTGGCTGAGTGGCTCAGTTGGTTAAAACCTTGCTTAAGAGTGTGAGCTCAGAGCAACAGGGTCACCGGTTCGATTCCCACATGGGCCAGTGAGCTGCGCCCAAGCTGAGCTGCTGCTGAGCTGCCAACAGGTGGCAGGATGGCTCAGCTGGTGAGAGCACGTGCTCCTAACAATAAGGTTTCTGGTTCAACTGGTGTGGGCTATGCCCACCCACAACTGAAGACTGAACTCGGCACCTTGAGCTGAGCTGCCGCCTGGATGGCTCAGTGAACAGAGCATGCACTCTTAACAACAAGGCTGCTGGTTCGACTCCCGCATGGGATGGTGGCTATGCCCACCCGCAACTAAGACTGAAGAACAACAATTTGGCTGGTCCCCTTCCCCAATTCCCCAACACTGTTTCCCTCCCACAATTCACCAATTAAAAAAAAATCAATTTAAGTGTGATGTGTTGACATAAAAGGTACTGATAGTACTTTTGGTGTACAAAACAAAAAAGAAAAACAATTATAAAAGCTGACAGGTTTCATAAGCAAGAACTTTTAAACACCTTTCAAATACAGGGCCTGTCAATCCTGGTGCAGCTGGCATTCTCTGTGCCTGCCCTGTACACCGTGAGCTGTTTAGCAGCGTCCCTGGCCTCCACACACCAGATGCCTACTGAGCACCTCTCCCACCCGACCCCTCTGTGACAATCAACAATGTCCCCCGACATTGCCTAATGTCTCCTGGGGGCCAGAACGGCGCTGGCCAGTGTACAGTTGAGCGTTATCATGCATTTCAGATATGAGTGGGAACAGCGCCCATTGTCACCCAGAACCAGGAAGCCCTGAAGGGCAGTTTTACAATAAAATCAACATCCTACATCACCAAAAAGATTTCTGAAGTTCAATTTAGAACTAACAGGCAGAGCTGCCCAAAGGAACCAGCTGCCTGAGGAAACAGAAAATCTTCTATTTATCAATAGGTATGTCCAAGAGGAGGGAAAGTCAGAAAACTCTGTGGTACAAGCTGATGTGAAGAAAGGTGCCTCCTGGGAGAAGAAGTGGGGTGAGGGGAGCTCTTTGCCATTTCAGTTCATGAGACGGGCATCAGCACGCCAAAAACAAAAAAAAATGGTACCTATCTGTAACACACTTACTCCTGAAGCCCGGCTTTACATCACTTAACATTTCAGGCTGATTAGAGTAATAATGTCACATCGTAAAAAAATTGGAAAGCACATAGAAGTACAGAGAGACATAAAAACAATCATCCCCCATCGGACCAAAAGAAATTCTCCTGAGTGCGTGTACATTTCTTCCAGGTGATGTTCTGTGCCCGTCTGCACATTGTTGGGCCCACTTCTTTTGCTTTAAAAGTCTGTATTAGGAGTTTTCCTCCTGCAAGGAAAACCCTTGGAAGCAAATGTATGACAATTGAATTAGCCACCCCCCTTGTTGGGCATTTGTAAAGCACCAAGGTAGAGCGACATTTGTTCTTGACACATATGTCTCATGTCTGCACTGTGCTTAGCTCAGAACCCTACTCGATGGAGTAAGCACTCGTAAGTGAGTCCGTCCTGGTCCTCCTGGTCATTACATTGTTAGATGGCTTCCCTGGAAAGTTAAACCCACCAGCAATGAAAGAGTTTCTGTCTTGTAAAAACTTCATGGGCATTAAATGTTACCATCTCTTCACCTTTTTGTAATGTAATGGGTGAAAATAGGGACTAATTGTTCATTTAATCTGCGTTTCTTGACTACCAGTAAGGCTAAATACTTGGTTGTTTGTTAAACATTTTCTGTAGCACATGATCTGCTTATGACCCTATTTTGAATGTCTTTTCTCTATTCCTTGCATGAGCCCTTTTCTTACTAAGGATATTAGATATTACTTTTTAACTTCACTAATTTTTTTTTCTTTTTCCTTATAATTACACAATTACACACAAATTTACATGGCAGGGTTGGGGGGGGACTCCCAAGGGGGAACTCCCAGGCAAGGTGAACTTCTAAATAAAAAGAACAAAACACTCAAAGAAACTTATTGCCATAGACACAATTCATAGAACCAAATAATGGGAGAATTCATACCTAATGAAATAGAGGGACATGAAGCCATTTGAAAAGAACTTTAAAGTCACTGGGTTGTCAGAAAAGTCGTGACGTATTTTTTCTATGTTATTCGTTGCAAAAATGTGTCATGACATTTCCAACAACCCAACAAATTGCTAGAGTTTAGGGAAATAGAATGAATAATAACCATTAAGTGATAACAGAAATTTCATTTTTAAGAAGAATGCATATGGAAATCTTGGAACTGGAAAACACAGTCATTGAAATAAGGAAACAAAAAAATCAATAGATGGCTTAAACTGTATACTAGATATAACTGAAGTGAGAACCAACAAATTAGCACACAGAACTAAGACAATCCCTCAGAATGCAGCAGAAAGAGGTGAAAAATAAATCCAGAGACACACAGGGCTCTGATTGAGTCCGAGATATATCTAATGGGAGTTCCAGAGAACACAAAGAAAGTGGGCGGGTGGGAACACTTAAGCAGGTAACAGCATAGAATTATCCATAATTGAAGAAATAGACGAGTCCTCAAATTGAAAAAATTCACTGGGATGAGAATGATTAAATTGTTAAAAAGGAATCTGGACACAGACATATGATGAGAGCTATCAGGAAAAAATAAAATGTTTCAAACGCCAGAAAGAAATTACAGATTAGCAGCCAAGTTTTCATCAATACAAATACAGGCCAAAGCCTTGACACAACAGCACCAAATGCTTCAGAAAAATAACCATCAACCTAGAATTCTACACTCGTGTAAACTGCTCTCAATCTCTGTAGACATACAATGGTTCAGAGAGTTCCTGCACCTGGACCAGTGGCTTCCAAACTTGCCCACAAATTGGAATCACCTTGAAAGTTTAACAAAAGCTGATATCTAGGGCCGGCCGAGTGGCGCGATGGTTGAGAGCTGGCTTGGGACGCCAGAGGGCCCTGGTTCAGATCCCACATATGAGGGCCAGTGACACTGCCCTCCACAGCTAAGATGCTGAACAACAGCTCAACCTGGAGCTGGGCTGCCGTGAGTCACCGGCGACGGCGGAGGCTGCAGCCCCTTTGGCAGTGGGTTGCCATGGGCTGCCATGTGTAGCCTGCAGCCAGCGTGAGCGGCTAGCAGCTGCAGTGAGCGGCCATCCAGAGGCCGGTGACTGATCTGCCTCACCAGGGAGGAGTGCAATGATGGTGCCAACTTGGGCCAGTGAAGCAACGTCCTCCACAACTAGACTGAAGAACAAAACGACAGCAAATTGTCAGTTCCCCTTCCCCCAATTCCCCAGCACTGTTCCCATCCCCCAATTCCCCAATAAAAATCTTTAAAAAAAAAAAAAAGCTGATGTCTATGTCTCACCCCCCAGAGATTGGTGGCGACCTGGAAGTCACAGGTGAGTCTGGGACTTGCCGAAGCCCATGGCTGTGTAAGATGACCACCAATAAATGCATTTTAAAGAGACAGTTCATACAGTTCATACTATAATTAAATCAGGACTTAATTTTTTTGTTCTCTGTGTTTGTTGCACATGTTAGTTACACAATATCAGATACATACTCTCCATGAAAAACACCCTAAATACAAGGAAACAGAGGGGCAGAAAGGAAAGAGATGTTAAATGATACAGGTGATTGCTAAACAAAAGAAAGCTTGAATGGTTTAATGAGTATTAGACAAAATAAATTTTAAGGCAAAGAGTATTATTAGGAATAAAAAGATCACTTTTATTGATAAAAGCAATAACTCTCAAAGAAGATGAATAATCTTCAATACCCACCCATCCAATAAGATAACCTCAAATATACAAATCAAAAATTGACAGAACCATAAGAAGCTGACAAATTCACAACTGGAGTAAAAATTTTAGTATACTCCTTTTCCTAAGAGATAAATAAAGCTTTCAAAAAAAAAAGCTTTCAAAATATCAGTAAGAATAGGAAAGATGGAAACATCATATTTTATCTATGGGATACAGATAGATGAGAATTAGAGATGATGGGGAAGGAGATGGAGAGAGAGAGATGCAGGAGGAGAAGGAGATGATGGAGAAGGAGATGGAGAAGATGACGATGGAGATAATGGAGATGGAGAAGGAGAGAAGGAGACGGAGAAGATGATGATGGAGAAGATGATGGAGATGGAGATGGAGATGATGGAGATGAAGGAGATAATGGAGATGGAGATGATGGAGTTGGAGAAGAAGATGGAGAGAAGGAGGAGAAGATGAGGATGTTGGAGATGGAAGTGATGGAGATGGAGAGGGAGATGGAGGAGGAGGAGATGGAGATGGAATCTCCCAGGCTCCCACAAATACAGACTACACATTCTTTTCAAACACATAAAATGTTTTTTTATTTGACTACATACATAATAGATCACAAAGGAAGTCTTGAAAAATTCCAAAGATTTGAAAACATGAGGTTTATAATGAATTTAGAAATAAAAATGTAAAGTCAGCCCAAAATGCACGCATACATTTGGAAACTAACACTTTTAAATAATTCATGGGTCTGGAAGAAATTGTAATGGAGATTGTAAATACTGAGAACTGAATGACCATATAAGAGTTATACACAAAAATCTATGGAAAGTAGATGACGGGAGCATTATAGGGAATTTATAATATCAAATATATATGTTTTAGAAAACAAGAGAGACTTAAATTGATGAGCTAAGAATTCAATATAAGAATTTACATGATACAGATCAATGTAAAACCAGGGAAAACAATAATAAAGGTCAAAATTATGGAAATAATAAATAAAGAAGAAATATGGAGAACCAAAAAGATCAAAAGCTGATTATTTTTAAGGACTGAAAAAAAAATCGATTCTTTTTTTTCTTGATTAGTCAAAGAAAAGAAGGCATGAATAAATATTGGAAATAAAAAGGATAATAATTACTGATAAGTAAGGATTAAGAAACAAAAATAAATAAACAATTTTGGACTAATATATTTGAAATCATATATATGGTGGAAAATTAAAAAATAAATTACTGAAGTTTCTATTGTAACTGCTATGCTCTAGATAACTAGAAAGGAGAGATTATCTTCTTTTATGAGACAAGCGTCCCTATGGTAACGAAACAGGGTAAGATGGACCAAAAAAAAAGGAAAATTCTGCACAGCAAAGGAAACAACCAAGGAAATGAAAGGCACCCTGCAGAATGGGAGAAAACATTTGCAAACCATGGGGAGTTAATGTCCAAAACACACGCGCCCAGCAGACTAGCCGTGCAGTGTCTGAGCACACTCGCCTATGCGGCTGCAGGTAATTGGTAGAATTCTAGGAAACTGCGGATACTCGGCTAGTTTTTAACCTACAAAAATGAGTTTCCTCTAACCCCACCTAATGTTTTCACTGTTAACAGAGTGCACCCCACCTTGTGAGGGTGAGAACAGGGCAAGTGCTGGAGGAGGTGGGCGGGCGGGGCTTAAAACAGTCCCAGAGAGAAACAGGGACCAGGGTCAAGTCTACAGGTGGACGGATGGCCCAGAGGATGTTGGAGAACAGTGATGGTGGCACCAGTGGGCCAACCTATGTCATTGTTTCCACAGAACTCAGCTCTCCTGTCACGATTGAGCCAGGGTGTGGATTCTGACCCAGCAGCACTCGGGGCGTGAGACAGCATGGGCGTTCGGGTGGAGGGGAGGGAAGGGACGCTGGAGAGGGAGTGTCTGAGGGGGGTTCTGAAGGCCTGCATGGGCCTGAGAGTGGGTTTCCGGGGTGTGGAGGAGGGAGGGACCTGGAGACCAGGAACGGTGACATGCAAGGGCTGTCAGGCTGGAGACACTGATGGCGAGGTGCAGTGTGACCAGGAGAGCGTGGTGTAGAGGTGGGCAGAGGAGCGCGGCGAGGCAAGCTGGCCTGTGTGCTCTCTGATGACATCCTTAATTGTCAGTCCTAGAAGGTTCTGTCACAATGTCCGGTGCAGAGCGGGTCTCCTTAACTATTATGGTTTCTGTGGACCTCTGAGGGGAGAGTTAGCAGACCTCATTGAGAGCCACCTTGGGAGGGGCCTCATGACCCTGAGGCTCTGCCATTGCCTGTGGGACATCGCTGTGGGATGTCACACTCGTCACCTGAGCCCCGGGCAGCACTGTGCTCCTGTCCTAGGGCCTGGGCCAAGCCTGGGCCTCAGACCTTAGAACCCGGGGTCGGCCCAGCTCCACTCCTGGCCCCCCGCTTTGCTCTCCTCCTAAGCCTGCCTTCAACCCGCAGGGCCCGGAGCCACCTAACAGTCATGACACCAGCATCTCTGAAATGCACACTCAGTGTCCCGCTCTCCAGGGAGAGGTGGCACCAGCCACGACACTCAGGTTATTTGGGTGTGGCTGGGGAGCCAAGGAGGTCTCCATCCTCCCTCTCATCTTCCACGTCCCCAGGCAGGACATAAAAGTGTCACTAGAGCACTCTGTGCGCCAGCTGTTGTGCCAGGCAAGTGACAGGCCATCTGGGTGTCTTACTGCTGCTTCTGTGGAAAGAAACCAAGCCCAAATCCAACTGAACAAAACCAAGACGGACCAAGCCCTGTCGTGGAGCCCCTGCCCTTTGTCACTTTCCTCCCCACCCCACCCCCAGGCCTCTTGGCAGCATCAGAAGCACTATGTCCCTTTAACTCTTGTCCAAGGACAGGGCTACTGCATGACACAAGTCTCCAGCACCCATGACCTTGGATACAAGTCTCCGGCACCCATGACCTTGGACACCTGTACCGGGGCTCCCTGGACAGAGGCTCAAGGGCCTCCCTGCCAAGGGCTACTTGAAAGAGACCTAAAACCCTGACAGAGAGACCTAAAACAACAGACAGGGTTTAGCAATAGGGCCCGGGAGGGGCGGGGGGAACAGGAGAAGTGTGAGCCCTGCCCCACGTAGAGCCCAGAGCCCCGGGCCTGGGCCCTCTCCTGGGAGGGGCTCTCTGTGCTCACAGAAGGGAAAAGTCTGCATAACAAGGAATTCAGAAACTAGAGATTTCAGAGGCCCAGAGAAGAGGGTGAGGAGGTACGGCACAGAGCCAGGAGGCTCCAGCTGAGCTGGCTGAAGGCTGGGAGATGGGCGGACACGTTTGTTTCTTCCAAATGATGAAGACCAAAGGGCTTTACTCTCCAGCGACAAGCCGCTGCCAGGGAGAGCCCTGCGTCTCCAAGGCACGCACGGGCTCCTATTAGCATCCGTAATCACTTTGATGAGATGGTTCCTGTTAAATCTTAATCTCCTCCATGTGGCCTCCTGCTTAGCCAACTTTTCAGCTAAAAATAAAATCTATTCATCAACAAATACTTCAATATTGACTTTGTTGTCTGAGTCGGTGCTGGTTACCAGATTACAGTAACCGTGTATCATAAAATGCCCTGGGTAATGAAGCATTAAATCAAGTGACACTCAGGAACACAAGCTTCTCCAGAGCCTTTTTTATGTATGAACCATAACGGATGGTGACTGTGAAGTGTTTGCCTCCCAGACGGAGAACGGGGTCTTCCCAAGCTGGGGCTGAGTGTCCTCCTCTTCCGCGGGACCTTGCCCACACACACTTCCGGATGGGCCCACCCAGCTCTGACTCGCACGTCCCACACTCACTGAGCGTGACAGATGCAAGTATGCACGGCTCTGAAGACAACCAGATTCTCACTTTGATGGCTTGTAATAAAAAAAATCCAGCCGCACCTGTTCTAATAATGAAGCAAAGTCAAGACCATAACCTTGCTCCTTGTCATTAGCTATTGTATATCGCTGGGTCTGTCCCCATTGGCTCTGTGTGTCTCTGGGTATGTCCCCATTGGCTCTTGTATACAGGGTCCTGGGAGGCCCCTGGTTTTGAGGAGCTCCTGGTCTAGTTGGAGGGGGAGGCAGACGCCAGACAAGTGCTGCGGGAACGCTGGGAGGAAAGGATTCATCCCCACAGACCAGGGGACGGGGTGACAGCAGGGCAGGTCACCCAAGAGCCCAGCGCTCTGCCACGGTGGGTCCTTTTCACTACATTTCATTTGCACATCAAGGA
>NW_017731367.1:6351642-6355066 GCF_001890085.2 Hipposideros armiger | reverse complement strand
TTTGAGGTGAATCATCACGTCGGGACCAAGACCGTTTGCGCACCACATTGTTGTCAATGATCCACTTCTCATCACCAGTTATCAGTCACTTCAAACAAGGATCATTTTCTTCACGTTTAATGAGCATATCACAGATGTTTATACACGCCATCAAATGAACTTCTTTGAGTTCATGTGGAACCCAAATATCGAACTTGCTTACGTATCCCAGCTTCTTCAGGTGGTTGTGAACGCTTGAATGATGGATGTTCAATGTTTCTGCAATCTCTCGTATCATGTAACGTGGGTTTGACTCAATCAATGTCTTTATTTTGTTGTCATCAACCTCGGTGGGCCTCTCTGACCAAGAAGAATCATTGAGATCAAAATCACCAGCACGAAATTTCATGAACCATCGTTGGCACTCACGTTCTTGTAGAGCATTGGCACCATACACTTTATGCAACTTCTCACAAGCTTGACGCATGTGTTCTTCCCTTTATGGCAGTAAAACAGTAAAATATGGCAAAAATGCACAGTTTGGTGCTTCATCTTCAACTTGTTGTAAAATCTCCAAAACTCAACCAAATCGCTCATTTTTTTTTAGAATGAAGCTAGAACTGTCAGCTGTCAAATGACATAGCAATAACACAGATGCGAATGACTCTAGTACTTCCAAAAATGAACTGCGCCATCTGTTGCACACGTGCGTCATGACTTTTCCGACAACCCAATAGAAGAGACAAGGCGCCAGGGTGTATAATGTCAGTTTGGAGCCTCCTTTTCCTTCTCTCATGGACATTTCTCTTATCTTCCTCAAGAAAATGGAAAGAAAAGTCTAACACACACTCCTTATCCTCAGCAGCAGCTTGGCGTTGGCCACAGTAGTGGTCTGGGGAGGGCCACATGGGAGAGAAGAATGGGGACAGGAGGGTGCCGGGGACAGGAGGGTGCCGCGGACAGTGTGCTCATGTTTGTTTTCAGAAAGCGTCCTGAATTTGTCCATCAGGGCCAGCCAGGTCCAGGGGCTAGCAGTTCTAAACCAGGACTGGCCAGCGCTAACCAGATGACCTTGGAGGATGGGGGAGGGGTCAGGGAACCTCTCCAAGGTTTGGCGTCCTGTTCCTAAAACGGAGATAAGGCGGTTCTCCCGCAGCTCAAGGGGATGGGGTGGTGTAAGACTGCAATGACGTCACACATGTGGGCGGAGCCCTCCGCAGCCCAGGAGGCTGCAGCCTAATCCCTCCCACCTGGGCCTCCAAGTCGTGCCTTCCTCCACCTGTCTCTTCCTTTCCCATCACCTACCTCCCTGCCTCCCTCCCTTTCTCTCCCTCAATTGCCTTATGAGGTAGTCACACTTTCTTCCTTTCAAAGACAGTTGCAAGCTCTAAAGTCCCATTATTTTAAATTATTGAAGATGCTTATGTTTGAAGTAGAAGTTAAGCCTGTCAGGAAATTTTGCCTTCAAAGTCCTTGAGTTGGTTCAAAAATCCCTCACATGTGATGTTCCCTTGATGGGGTTTCCAAGCCCCTTGGAGCCTGTCTGAAGTGAAATGGTCCACGCTGGGGCCCCTGTGGGGGGATGTGACGGGGCTCTAGAAGCTGTCAGCATTGTCAGTTTTAACCAGGTAAATCACACGCCACAATCTGAAACATATGCACACTTCCTTAGGAGGCGAGTTTAGTGCTGATCCCACCAGTGACCACGGGAAAGCTAAGACTGAGAAGTAAACAGCCAGTGCTAGGCCTCAGGGAGCCAGGCTCCACTCCCCTAAAAGCTGGGGGCTGGGCAGGCTACGGCTTTGCCCGGGCTCTGGGCTCTGAGTTCCACAAACGCAGCCAAACCCAGCCAACACTGAGGGGCAACACCTGGAAAAGGTTGTCCAGATATCCCATTACCCTTGAATGACAGCAGGATATCTGCTGCTACAGAGTTATAATTACTTTTCAAAATTTACAAAAAGAAAGTGAAATTTTTCCCTTAAAAAAAAAATCACATCAACTGGACGCAGATGGGTGGTGTGGGAGCGGGTAAGGAGACACTGCCCGATGGGGGATGGGCTTTGCTCTGGGATGACGGAAATGGCTGGCAACATTTCCAGGTGTTGCCAAGGTGGTGGCTGCACAGCCCTGTGACAGTCCTTATCGCCACTAACTGCTCACGTTAGACATGGTTAACTTTACGTTACGCGAAGTTCATCTCGGTAAACTATTTAAAAAATGATTTCAAGGCCATCACCTCTGGCTTACAAGGCCATCACCCTCGGGTGAGTGTATTAGGGAGGTGTGACATACAACCCAGCAAGCAAAGCTCCAAGCTGGCACCTTCCAGACCGGGGTCCCCTTCCCAGCTCGGCTCTGAAGCTGTGGGGTGACCTAGGGCAGGTTGTCTGCACTGCTGCTCAGTCCAGTGAGGCCAGGGAGCTAATCTTGTTTGTTTGTTATTTAACAACCATAAATTAATAAAGAAATATTATATTTTATAATAGAAATAAATGTAACATATATGATAAATATAATAAAGAAAATTAAAATTGTCTGTTTTACTACTCAGAGATGGCATTTACACTTATATGAACAGCCTTCCAGCCCTTTTCATATTCGCACACACTTTTTAAAGGCTTTTGGGTTTCCATACTTTTCGCCCAACCCCTTGTTTTGGACCCTTGTGAGCGACGTGGGCAGAAGGTACAGATACCTCTCTCCTCCACTCTTCAGATGTGCGTCCCAGGGGGAGTGGGGAATCGGAGAGGTCTTTGAATCGCCTGCCATTGAGATGTGCTCTTTTTAATCTTTGTTTTCTGTTCCCTCCTTTGTCTTCACAGTTTTGATTAAAACAATACCAGTTTTCTATCGCCACTGAGGCATCTGTTTATTTTCTCTTCTTTGACTTTCAGAAAGCTTAATGTAGGACCCGTGTGTGTGTGGGGGGGGGCAAAGTCGAGTGAAAGGGAAGTGAAGTCTGGAATAATTCTTTGAACTTGGTTCTACAAATTTTTCAGTAAGAAGTATGTCTTGTTTCCCTAACAGGAATTTGCATGTTTGCTAAGAGCCAAGACTGAATTTGGTCAGAGAACTTCCGGTTGAGAGTAGCAGCTCTCCTCAGAGTTGGGGGGCAGGGAGTCCGCCTGATGTTCCCTGACCCTCAGGACCTCGAACCCAGGCCCCCTTCACATGGAAGGCACAGTGGGTCACCCAGTCAGCCTGTGGAGGACACACCCCGGCCCATCTGTCCTCACAGCGTCTGTCTCCCCCTCTTCAAACCCCTCTGTCCAGCTTGCTTTGTGGCCCACCGTCCAACCCAAGTGAGACCCGTGCATAGCCCACTGTCACCCAGGGGCAGCTGACGGGGTCAGTCTCACCAGGTGAGTGACTAAGTCCCCATAGCAGGGCCATGTTTCTCTGGCGCTGGACAACAAAATGACTAAAGCAAATAGACCTCCAA
>NW_017731367.1:6338548-6347157 GCF_001890085.2 Hipposideros armiger | reverse complement strand
TGGTACAGTGTCGATGGTTGCTGGACTTATGGTGATCACTTCTTTAGGTATATAAATGTTGAATAACTATGGTGTATACCTGAAACTAATATATTGTATGTTAGCTATATTTTTTTAATATAAATATTTTTTAAAACACCACTAAAAAAATTACTAGCTGTCTGCTAAAACTCCCTAGACACAAAGACCACTCATTAGCACTGAGCACCCAAAGGGTCCATTGATCTCTGAATACCATTTCCCACTAAAACAAACCAGGATCACTTGGAAAACAGTTGATTCCAGGTCTGGAGCAGGTAATTTATAGGGTGAGCCTGGAAGAGCTTCCGACAGCCAGAACCTATCAAAGACCAGTGGGCTGGGGTCAATAGGAGTCAGGAGAGACCCCCACCCTCCAAAGATGGTAGAGACAACTAGAGCATCAATAAAGGGAGAGCTGCAATGGGCTCTCTGGAATCTACCAAAAGATTTACATCTATGAGTTTATAATACTTTTTTAAAAACTCATTACTCAGCTTTCGAGGATGTTAGTAAATCAACACATTACTTTGCAAACTAGAAAGGGGGAAAGAATCAGGCACCTATCCGGCTTTCTCATAAAAATTCTCCCTCTCATATAACGGAGAAGAAGTTTCTCTTTATGGAGGTACTCCAATTAATTAAAGGAATGATAGAGTAAGAATGTGACTGATTTGCAACCCCTCATGAAATAACGGATCTAGCATTGATCATCAATGCTTGCGCACATCACAGAGAGACAACCAGGTCGTAGGCACCACACCCATGAAGGATGCTTGTTTAATGGTCACACTAGAAACCTGCCAGTTAGTCTGCATCTTCCAGTGCCAAGCTTGATGGTCATTGACCATACTGGGGGCAGGGGAAAGGGCGATCTTTCATTTGCCTTCTTGTCCTTAACTTTCTGACTCAAAGAGAGTTTAGTCTCTTGTAGGACCCTGGATGTGGTATGGCCACAGTTGAAAGACATAATAAGCTGCAGATTCAGATTTCAAAGTGCAATAACCCTGAGACAGGTATTCCTTTTAAGCATTCTACAGCTAGCTTACAGCAGACCTAGGGTTCAAAACTAGAACTTTTCTTTTTTTTTAGTTCAGGTACTGGAGCCCACCCCATACCTCACATGTCCTCAGCAAGGACAGTTGCTTAGGACTTTTCAGCTCACCAGACACCAAATAGTCTCATGCGTTCTTTTCATTGTAATGAGAATGGTCAAGAAATCAGAAAGAAAATACATTCAAAACTTTTTTGTGAATTTGGCATTTTATTTATAGATTCTTAAATCCCTTGTCTCTAAAGGATAAACCATGTTTGTCTTGCAAAGTCCAGCTTTGTAGGAAAAACAAAACAAAATCTTTGGAACATGTGTATTGTCGGTAAAAACAAACAGCAATCATTGTTGCTACAGTCATGGAAACTCTGAATGTCTTCACCAATGCATAATTCAAACACAGCTGAAATATGTTTTATTTAAAAGTTTCCCCCGAAGTTGTCTCCTACTGGTTGATATCTTCAACATGTCCGTTTGTTTGATTTTTAGCAGTTGGCTCTCAGTATTACATATGGATGGAAGAAGGAGGATTTGATGTGAATTAATGAATTTTCTGAGATGTGCCATGTGTCCCTGTTTTCTGAGAATTCCTTTAAGTGGCCTATGTGTTGACAAAACTGTTTACTTTTATGCTGGATACTCAGCATGATGTGGCCTACCAGAACCAGGAAGGTCATGAAGAGCGAGCCACGCTGCTCGGCTCTCCAGAAACGTCCATCTTCACGGTGTCGGGTTGGGATGGCGGCGCCTGACGGGGCTGGTTCCTGGGGTCAGCTCTGTCCTTCCTTTGCACCCTGTTTGGGACCCTCACCCAGCCAGTCCCAAGCACCAAAGTTGGCCAGTTCAATAAACAAACCGAAAGCATCCTGTTCCACTTCTTCAGACAAATGGCCGTGAGCTGACCACAAGAGTGTGGGCGTCAGCCCAGGCTTCACTGGACCAGACACACAACGCATAGGGACACCCAGGTGATGGCACGGTCTGGGCTGATAGAACCTTCTGGAAAGGCATGGCTGCCCACAAAACTCTTCTTTTCAACTTTCTCTTTTAAAATATGTTAGTTCACTTCCCTGCCTGTGTCTGTATAGGAAAGCTCGCTGAGCCTGCGTATGATAATTGGTCTCTAGAGTGAGCCCACAGGAGGGGGCAGAGACGTCCGCAGCGCTGTGCTGGCAGCTGCAAGGAGCAGGCAGGAAGGTAAGTTCTGTTCCTCCTGCTTTTCTCTTTCTCCAAAAAAGTAGAAGATATTGAATTTTCTTTTCCACTTCTTTGAAGGCTCCTAACATTTGAATCCAAATAGCTTCATGGCCTCTTGCCTGTACCCCGAGTTGTAAATGTCGGCAGCTCTCCCCACAAACATGAGTCCAGGTGGAGGAGGACGTGGAGTTTCTCGTTCAACAGGAACCGACACTGGGGAGCGTTCATACTCAGAACCCAGGCTGTAGGGCAGACGCACTGAGGGTGAAAGGCTACTGTGTTTTTATTTTCAGCAACAATTAGCACTCAGCTAATTGTTAATTAGCATTAACTTCTCATTCAGACTTGTGTTTGAATAACTTACATATAAAAACAAAAGCACCCTGCTGCCAGGCGGGGCTGCCCCTGCTGCCCCTGCACTCATCAGATAATAAGCCACCCTGGGAGCCTGTGTGTCCTGGGGGAGCCCGGCAGGCAAGCCGCTGGAGCCAACAGCCTGGGCCGGAGACCAAAGGTCCCGTGGGCTGGCGGAGATTTGCTCAGCCTGTCCTCAGTCAGACGGCACTGTGGGAACCCACCTTCCTCTCATCTCCCTGCCACTGGACACGACGGTGCCTCAGCTCTCACTGGCGGGGCTTGGGTCACCCATCTATCTCCAAACACCATTCCCCCTCTCGACGGCGATGCCTGGGCAGCCCTGCGTCCTCCACCTTGGTGTGAAAGCCGTTCTGTTGACCACTCTCCACACTTGCCCCCCGAGTGTCCACTCGATTCCAGGCAGCCCCATCTGCCTGCCCGAGTCCCTCATCTTAACGCCCAGTGACATTCCTGCTGCTCTCTTCCTGGTCCTCAGCCTGGCTGGCCCCTGGGCGGCAGGCGTGGGGCTGATCTGAATGCGCCCTCCGGCCCCCCGAGCCCCAGGGCCCCTGCTGCCTTTCTCCAGCTCCCAGGGTGTGTCTGACAGGCTGGTTGCCTCACTGAGCAATCCATCGTGGACCCCACTTCTGGCTGGTACAGTAACCGGTCCTCCGGCCTAAGTGCCCTGTGGGGAGTGTCGGTCTTTTGCTCCATTTCCACACTCTATCTACACGCTGGCAGGACCTCAGGTGACACCCTTTAGATCTGAACAGTGGGAGCCAAGCTGAGAGTGACCGAGAGGGAGGCTGGGCTGGGGTGGGCTGATTCCCCTCCTGCATAGGCACCGGTCAACAGGCTGTCCCTTGTCCAGGGCCACCATGGGGCAGCCCAAGCTGTCCATTTCATCCGCATTGCTTTGCTGAGTGACAAAAGCCACCTTAATGGCTTTAAATGACATATTTGTTCCCTCCCAGTTCCTTTGGGTCAGGAGTCCAGGCCTGGCTTCTCTGCGTACTCTGTGTCAGGGTCTCACCAAGCTGTGACCCCAGACTGGGCAAAGCTCTCCCANAAAAAAGGTGATATTTTAAAGCTCTTGGATCAAATAAAAAACACAGACCAATATTGTAGAATTTTTTATAATAACTATGAAAACATTACATATCTGAATCAATGGTATATAAAAAAATTAGCTATATATTTTCAAAGAAAAATTTGTACTATTAAATATGTTATACATATAAATGAAGTAAACACCCAATCCAACAAATTATATATAAAAAGAAACATAAAATAAACCCCAAAAAAGGCAGAAAGGAGAAATTAATGATGATAAAAGTAGAAATTAATAAGCTGGGGGGAAAGTGAAACTAATAAGTCAAAAATGTAGTTCTTTTAAAATTTCAACAAAATAGACAACTCAGTAGCCATCTAATTAAGAAAAAATGAAAGAGACAAAGCACAAAATTGCAAAGTCATGCAAATATATTTGAAATCTAGATGAAATAAAAATTTTTTTCTGGCAAAATTACAGTATACCAGAATTGGTCCCATTACAGCCAGGACGCCTAAGCAAGCGAATTACCAGAGAAGAAATAGAAAAAGTAAAGTGTTCGCCTCAAAAAGCACCAAGCCCAGGTGGTATCACAGGGGAATTCTATCAAGCCTTTAAAGACTAGATAATTCCACTGCTACCCAAATTATTCTAGATCCTAAAAATTAAAGAAAACTTCCAAAGTCTTTCCGTTACACAAGTATAACATTAATCCCCAAGCCTGATAAAGATTATGTCAGAGTAAGAGCCAAGTAGAGACCAATTTCATTTGTGAATATCAAAGCAAATGTCCTAAAAATAATAGCAGTAAACTGAAACATAAGATCCATCTGTTTAAATAAACCTGAACGTGTCCTGAATTTACCTTAAAAGTAACAGAATGGACACATTGATGCATTTTACCTTCAAAAAAAAATAATATAAGAAATCACTAGCGGAGACCTATAGGAACGACCCAAGACGGCAGAGTAAATTAACGGCAGAGTAAATAAACGCCGTGCCTGCCTCATCCCATGAACACATCAAAATTACAACTAAATTATAGAACAGTCGACCTGGAGAACCACCTGGAGTCTGACTGAACAGAAGTTTTATCACTAAGGATGTAAAGACGCCGCCTGAAGACTGGCAGGAGGGGCGGAGACTCAAACCCGGCGGCCCCAAAGCTGCGCGTGGTGGTTGAGAACCAGGAGGGGTCTCTCAGCCCCCGAGGTTCCCCCTGGAGGAGCGCGGGGACTCCCAGCCCCACTCCAGGCTCCCCAGCCCAGAGCACTGCTGCCGGGAAGAGGAGCCCCCACAACACCTGGCTGTGAAAAACACAGGGGATTCCAGCCACCCAGGTGGGACGGAGAGGGCGGGAAGCCCAGACGTCTTCTTAAACGGCCGCACACAGACGCACTCGCTCGCAGGCACTCACCTGGGGCTCCAGCGAAGGGTCGGTGGCTCAGGGGGCATCAGAGACATGGGGGGAGCAGGCTGAGGTGTGTGGCCTCAAGGGGAGGCCTAGAAGACAGTCTGCATTCTCCATGTGAGGAGGGCTTCCTCCCAGGGTGGCAGGCGGGCGCCATCTTTCCTGTGTTGAGCCCGCCCCCTACACTTCCGGCCAAATCAGAATCTGATTGGTCTGGTGAGCTCCTCAGCTCCGCCCTGATGACTCACTGAGACCCTGCCACACCTCCTACTGCAGGAGGCTTTATGGGCAGCTGAATCTTACCAGAGCCAGCAATTGGCACAGGCGACAACAGGCCTCGGGTGTCCTGGCTTTTTGCGGAGCTACCCCAGGCCTGGTACAGATGGCAGCTGTCCTCAGTTTGCAGCATGGCCTCTCCCAAGCGTCTCCAGGTCCAGCTCTGGTAGTGAACAACCGCAGATCACTTTGTAGCTCCTACCAGGTAGTCCCCACCTGGTCACAGGCAGTGGGTGACCTGGGCCTGCACCAGAGCCCCTTCCAAGGGGCCTCAGAACCAACATACTTGGAGGTTGCCTTCAGACCACAGCAGAGCACCGCCTAATTAGCCCCACAAGTGGCACACACAAAGGGTGGTCTCAATAGGCACCAGAGCCCTCACTCTGTGAGCCATGAGAGGCAAATCCCACTCAGTAGGGTAAGCCCCCTGCACAGCAGCCCATAAACTGTGGATGTGACCAAACCCCACAGCCAGTCAGCCTGAGGGTTAATCCCACCCACTGATGTAACAATAGCTATCAAGGCTCAACTATAACAGGAGGGCACACACAACCTACATAAGGGACACGCCTGAAGCACCCAGTGCAGGTGACCAGGGAGACTGTTCCAGGGCCCCACGGGGCACCTACTACATAAGGCCACCTAGCAAGACTGAGGGATGTCACAGACCTACCAAATACATAGAAACAAACACAGAGAGGCAGCCAAAATGAGGAAACAACAAAATATATCCCAAATGAAAGAACAATGAATATTGTGATGGTACAGTGTCGATGGTTGCTGGACTTATGGTGATCACTTCTTTAGGTATATAAATGTTGAATAACTATGGTGTATACCTGAAACTAATATATTGTATGTTAGCTATATTTTTTTAATATAAATATTTTTTAAAACACCACTAAAAAAATTACTAGCTGTCTGCTAAAACTCCCTAGACACAAAGACCACTCATTAGCACTGAGCACCCAAAGGGTCCATTGATCTCTGAATACCATTTCCCNAGGCATCTGTTTATTTTCTCTTCTTTGACTTTCAGAAAGCTTAATGTAGGACCCGTGTGTGTGTGGGGGGGGGCAAAGTCGAGTGAAAGGGAAGTGAAGTCTGGAATAATTCTTTGAACTTGGTTCTACAAATTTTTCAGTAAGAAGTATGTCTTGTTTCCCTAACAGGAATTTGCATGTTTGCTAAGAGCCAAGACTGAATTTGGTCAGAGAACTTCCGGTTGAGAGTAGCAGCTCTCCTCAGAGTTGGGGGGCAGGGAGTCCGCCTGATGTTCCCTGACCCTCAGGACCTCGAACCCAGGCCCCCTTCACATGGAAGGCACAGTGGGTCACCCAGTCAGCCTGTGGAGGACACACCCCGGCCCATCTGTCCTCACAGCGTCTGTCTCCCCCTCTTCAAACCCCTCTGTCCAGCTTGCTTTGTGGCCCACCGTCCAACCCAAGTGAGACCCGTGCATAGCCCACTATCACCCAGGGGCAGCTGATGGGGTCAGTCTCACCAGGTGAGTGACTAAGTCCCCATAGCAGGGCCATGTTTCTCTGGCGCTGGACAACAAAATGACTAAAGCAAATAGACCTCCAACGGCAGAGCTGATGCACCAGGGAGAGGTCAGTGGGACAGCTACTCTGGGGCAGGGCCAACTTAGAGGCACCCATTCTGCCTGTCTGGTGAGGGTGTGGCTGCTAAGTAGATGTCAGGCCTGAAAAGATAGCACCTGGGATGGCCCTAGATCTCCCAGCCCGGCTCGAGGCCTCCACACGGCCAGTCCTGCCCAGCGTGCTGTGCTCCCTCAGCAGGTGGATTTCTACGCACATCATCACCTGCTCATAGGAACCCACAAAGAAGGGAGTCCTTCTCAAGGAGGACTCAGAAGCTCGACCTGCCGAGCGGCTGGCAATGGGCTGCCCCACATTTGCTTAGCCGTCTTCATTTGTGGCTCTCCATGGCTTTTAGGTTTACGAAAAGGCTCAATGAGCGAGTCAGCATCATCTCTGCCTTCTGATAGTTTTCCCCAAATTCCAGTGTTACCGTCCCTTCAGCCTACAACAAAAACCTTTCTTCCGAAAAGCAGCCTGAAAGGCAAGCGGGCTGCGAGTTCTCTCTGACCCTCCTGAGCTCCCTTCCCGACCATGGTGGCGCTCCACCAGAGCGGAACGCCAATACTCCCCTACCAGCCACCGAGTGCCTGAGAGGGTTCTGCAGGAAGCAGATGGCAGCGAGGTCCCACGTGGTGTGAGAGGGCTTTGGTAAGGTGCTGTAGGAGCAGCTGGCTCAGATGGAGGCTTTCACTGAGAGGCTGTCTCTCCTTCTAAACCCAAATCTAAGCCTTGGTAACCAGTCTTCCCAGGCACAGGACCGCCTCATCTGGAGATCCTTAACTTAACGACATCTGTGTGCCCAGCATGGAGCAGCAACTATCTCCCCTCGGTGAGAAAAAATAAAAACACCAGTCTCTCCAGCTAGTAGAGTAACCATGTGTGGAACCCAGGATACTCTTCAAGGTGCCTCTTAGCACTTCCATGCCCAAGAGTAAAGGTCAGTATAGAATCACAGCATCCAAAAGGAAAAGCCAACATGACGGAGGATGGATTCAGACACGTCATAAATGAATTTTGGTCACTTCACTAGGTAAAGAATCCCCACTGGTTAAGGTTCTAGCTCAAGGTGGGAAAGTATGGAATGGGTTACTGAAGAAGGAAGCCATAGATATTGAATACAGCTCCCTGATCAATTACAGAAACAAGGGTGCTAGTAGCTTTGTGTATTTTCTCTTTGCTTGTTGTGTGTTTTATTTAGATATGCTAATCTGACTCCCTAAACCTGCTGTCGGGTATATCAATGTTCCCTGGTCAGATTAATGGTGTATTTCTGCCTTCTGACTGGATTCTGAATGATGCAAAAGGTATGTGAATGTCTTAATATAAAGAGGGACTTGGAAAAGAAAAAAAAAAAACCTCCCCTGATGCAAAAATATAAACCAAAAAATAGAGACAGCACAAATAAAATAGACAGCATAGGGAAAGACAATTTATAGAAACAATCTGGTAGCACTGAGGGCACACATTAATTACACCAACTGTATTAATTGTATCAATTGTATATGAGAAACACATCCAAAATAAAGAAATTTAGAAAAATAAAAGTAAAAAAGTGGGCAAAGTTGTTCTCAACAAAGACAAATTCAAAGACAGCAGGGATAGAAATTTTGGTTTCTTAAAAGCTAGACTTCAGACAAGACAAAA
>NW_017731367.1:6270513-6330878 GCF_001890085.2 Hipposideros armiger | reverse complement strand
GTAGATGGTCTCAGCAAGGGCGGGCAGCCTACTTCCTCCAGGCAGCAAGGGACCATCTGTCACTGGTCTAGGACCGGGCCTTACATAACAGAATGTGATAGGAGGGGGGCATCCCATCACCTGTGCCATTGCCTGCTGGTGAGAAGCTGCAGGTGGGGCCACACCCAAGCAGAGGGGATCGTACTGGGGCACAGATACCAGGGGACGGGGCGCCACACCCCCTCCCTGGGTCAGATGCTCTCCGTGCCTCACTGGTCTCCGATGTATTTCCCTGTTTGGGGCTGTTTTAGAATACAAGCCCCCAAAGACCACAGAATGAGTGCACTAAAGCTGGAGGGACCTGGGACATCGCCCAGCCCAGCCCCTGATTTAGACCCAGGCACTGTGCCTCCAGAGATCAGAGCTCCGTGAGGCTGGAAGGCCCCAGGATGGAGAGCGGCGGTGAAACCCAGGACGCGCCCTCTGAGGAGCAGTGCCCCCGCCACCTTTCTAACCAGGTGGCGGTGTGCCTCGGCCACCTGGCACAAGCTGACGTCTCTGCCATTCTGGATTGGCTGCACCGCTTTGTCCTTCCTTTGCACGGACTGTATTGGTGTCACCCCTTCTCTGGTTTTGTCCGTCTTGATAATAACGACACAGGATCCTCAGCTGGGAGCTCCCGGAGGGAGACGCTTTACCAGGGAACAACACAAGATGGGGACAATTGACAAAGGAAACAGCCATCTCCTTGGGGATCCCATGACAATTTGAACATTCCTCTGAGACATATGAGGTTTGTCTGAAGGAGAGAGTGGCTCACCCGTGAAGAATGTCAGGAATAAGGCGAGACCCAGGGTACTACTGGCTCCTCCTGGAGGCAGATGTCCTCGCCACGTGACCTCTCTGTCACCCACCAGCTCCCTGCTGTGTGCACACAGCTCAGGACTGCACAGCGTTTACACCTGCAGGCCCAAAACAAAATAAGGACAAACACGCAGGAATGTGCAGGCAAGTGTGACTCCGAATGGCTGTGTGACCGTACAAATGGCAGCCCTGGTTCCACGTGCTTGGCGGAGCCTAGGTCACACAGGGGGTTCTGGAGCCTGGGGCCGGTCCCCCATCCCAGGCGACCATGTGCAGTCCCTTTCTACTTCCTGCTGGTCTTTTCAGGAAAACAGTTTGAGGAACCCAAGGAAGCAGACAAGAAACAGATACCCCCCTTTCAGATGGGGACTTCAGAAAATCTTCTTAGAAACTCAGCTCAGGCACCCAAATTAGGTGTGTTTCAATTAAAATAAACTCTCTGGCCGTTCCAGGCCCTATCCCACAAAACAAGAACCTCATAAAGAACCTTCCGGCAAGTTCTAACCAGCGTTCAGTGCCCCCCCCCTCCCCCAGGGACATCTGTTTCTGAAAGCAGATTGCATTCAGCTGATGTATTCGCCAGATCAGTGGGACGTGCCCTCGGCTTAAAATTGTCGAGTGTGTGCTGTTGGGGGGTGGGGGGGCACAGATGTCAAGCAAACCTTTTTAGCACACACAACCTCTGACGCATGAGTGTCTGCTGAAGTTAATTCGGGACGGCATCTCCCCCCATGACTCACCAGTGGGTGGACGCGAGAGCCGTCTGCTGACCTCTGCAGCCATTGGGCCCTTCAGAGTGTGAAATTTCAATTTCTACATCAGAGCTTTGCATGTCAGGCCCGAAAAATGCTTCATGTGGGAGCAACGTTGATGCTTTCCAGGTCGGCGCTTCGGCTGGGGAGCCAGGCGAGAGGAAGAAAGGGATAATTCCTACCAGGCACACATCAGGTTTGCAAACTGTGTTTGGTAAACACACCATCCTCCCAGCGGTCACTGCTTCCAGGAAGATCCAGTTCCCCACACCCATATGCGATGGCCGGGCCGCGTTCAGCATTGGGGTTCCCCAGACTCCAGCTCGCCGGCCTCCGTCCCACCTTTCTTCAGCCAGGCGTGAAAGGGACACAGGTCCGTGACAGAGCGGAGCCCAGAGAGGCCATGGAGTCCTTGCTGGGCCCGCAAAGGAAGCAGGTGACCCAGGACCATGGCTCCTACATGGTCTTCACTCCTCGTGGCCACAGAAAAATCACCTCATCTCCCTGTTCTCCCAACACGAGGTCCTCCCACACGCCTGCCCCCCTCCACCTCCCAGCATGCACCCCCTCAGGCCCGAAGCCCTTCTGTCTAAATGGAATCCACGCAAAAACCAAGCGCAGAGCTGAGCTCTCTGCTCTGGGTGAGATGTAGAAATACAGCCTGTCCATCAGCCAGGTGACAAAACAACTGTGTGCCCATCTTCCAGCACTTCTAGCTCAGTCACAAGGGAGAGCAGTGGACCAAAGTCAAGAGACAGGGCCTTCATTGCAGCGGTGGCCTTGGGCAAGACACTGCTCCCCTGTGCTCACTTCGCTCGTTTCTGAGAGCCCCTTCGTGATGCAGACTCTATGATGTAAATTCTGGTGGCCTCGGGTCCTCTGTGGACCCCAGAGAGTGGTATATGGGGGGCCTCCCGGCGTTTGGAAGGATCATAGTCACCTCTCTGCCGTGAGGAGGACCCAGGCTCAGTGGGCCGACCGTGTCTACTCCTGATGATCACTGTGTAAACCAGCCTGTTCCGTCCACATGGGGAGGGTACAGGCTGTTGGGAGCCCGGGCATGAGCTGCGGATGTCTGGAACCAAGGTGTGCCAGTGGCCGGGAGCAAAGGGGTGCACCTGAAGAGCATTAGGAAGCAAATTCATCAGGACTCAGTGGCTACCTAGGTGAAGGGAGTGAGGCGGGGGCAGCTCGGGTCCCTAGCTGTCTAGATGTGGGCCTCAGGCACCTGGGACCACGGTGGCCTCCTGCACTGAGGAACAGACAGCACAGGGCATGGGGTAATGGCGCCCTGCACTGGGTCCCAGGGTCTCTGTGACATCCAGCTTCTGACAGCTGGTGGTGGGTCAGAGCCGATGACCCCAATTCCAAAGCTCTCTGAGTAAAGGGGTTCCAACGGGATCTTTACCCGAAGTCTCGTTACGTGAGGAGTCTGGACTGAGATATGTTTTTGCATTTTACTCAACTGTGCTTATTGCTGGCTTGGAGGTGACAATTCAATGCACATGGATCTAAGGGGACACAATTTGGGTCAGTGGTTTCCAAATAAGAAGTGACACCTTGAGGGCACAAGATGACTCTCTGGGGTATGAAGGAAATGTGGTATTTTAAAAAACAAGAAATTAACTTTCCCAATATCTAAAAGACAGATTGAATGCGGTATGTATAAAATATGTGTAAGTGCATATTAAAACTGTTTTCCTATTAAAAAAAAAAAGAAAGAAATCCTTAAGTCTACCGATAAGAGGCCACGGTCACCACAGTCAGGAGGGCGAGACGGCCCGCAGGCACGACCACCGCACATGTGTGCTCTCCCCCTGACCTTGACAGAGCAGGGGAGGCAGGCTGGATGTCAGAGAGCGCAGTGTGGCTTTCCTCGAGTGACTCAAGAAACACGTGATCTTGGGTAGGATCATTCCATATAGTCTTGGATCACTACACTACACACAGACTGCACACACTCACACACGCACACACGCGCACACAGCTGGTGGGGGGGGGGATTGGCCCACGTAGATGGGGTTCCACGCCCACTCTCCCCACTTCAGGTAGAAAGAAAGGGCTTCTCAGTAAAACCCCATTTAAGACAGTGGGTGTGCTTTGGCCACATAAAATGGGAAACCTCTGGTTGGGGGTAGGGTCCCCATTTGGTGGCCAATGCCCCTCAAAACGACCACAATCCCCACAGTCGGTCCTCATGTATTCTCTGACCCTGGCACCCGGCTCAGCTCCCTTGCCCAGCACACTGTGCTTTGCAACTTCACACCAGCACGTGTGTGTATGTGTGTGTGTGTGTGTGTGTGTGTGTGTGTGTGCAAGAGCGCAACCCACTTTCTGTGCAGCATCCTGTATGAACAGCATGGCCGCCTGCTCCCCAAAGTCTCCCCTGGGTCGGCTTGTTGCTGTGGCTCCCGCCTCCACACCATAGATCTGTTTGTGGGTGCACCAGTCCACCTGTGGACGGCATCCAGAGGGCAGCTCTCCATGTTTCAGGGCCGGGACCCAGGCCCAGGTTCAGTGCCGCCAAGCACCTTGCCCGGTGGTGTAAACCCCGCCGGGCCGCTCCCAGGAGTGGGACTCCGGCTGCCCTGCCATGTGCTCAGCCTCCGCCTGGGCTGTGAAACAGGGGAGCCCCACGTGGCACCATCACTGTGTGTGTGAAGGACTCTGTGACCCAAACCAAACCAGCACTCCAGAATAGCAGCCACTCGTTCCCATGGACACTTGTAAGTCTACGCCCCACCCACAATTTCAAAACAATTAGAAATTGGCTAAAAATGAAATAGGGTCCTGGACCCATCCTCATGAGCTGACTGACCCCAGCTGCAGCCAATGCCACGCGGGGGGACAATGTGACTCCAGCTGCAGTTTCTGCCTTGTTCGGCCGCTGACTGACGCTCCTCAGCCCTACTGGGCCTCCTTCGTGCCTGTGTCAGAATCGTTTGGTGACAGCCCTAATCAAACCCAGTAGCCCCTCCCCACTGGAAGGAGAGGTATGGAGTCATGCAGAGACAACAAGAGTTTCCCCTGGGCCCCGGGACTCATATTTGATAAATTAACTGAGAGAATGAAGAAAGGAGCTGCAAAGCCAGGGGTGCCCCTCGTGGGAGGGGGCCTGGCAGTAATGGGGTGCAGATGACCTGGGGGCACACCTCCACAAGGGCACCAACATTCACAGACGCCACGTATGCCCGATCTGCTCGGAGCTATAGCACGGCGTCACTTGGTTCTCCTAGTAACTCTGCGAGGCATGAATTGTCACCACATTGCAGGCATGGGACTGGGAAACAGAGATGTGAGAGGTTTCTGAACCTCGCCCAGGTCTCACTGTGGGGAAGTCCCTGTTCAAACCCAGGTCCGGCTGCCTTTAAGTTATGTTCTGAACCAGTGAGGTGAGCTGCTGCTGGGTTGTGTGTTAATGCAGCCAAGTGCATGCCAGGCTGTGCAGAGACGACAACAGGGAGCAAAGCAGGGGGTGGGCAGTCTGCTCAGAGCTGAACCCAGGGGCCTGAGTGGGCAGCGGTGATGGAGCACAGCTGCCCCTGCCCTCCATCTCGGACTTCCTCACGCACAGCCCTGCCCAGCCACCAGGTCCTATGTAACCAGCCCCAGGCTGCCCTTCAGCCGCTAGTCAGCCTCCTAGGATTTCACCACGGGAAGCAAAGTCGTGTCCTGGACCTGGCCTGGAGCAGGGTGCCCTTTTCCAGGAAAGAACATCGCCATCACCTAAACTGTGGGCACCTCTAAGTCCTAGCTGCCAGCTGTGCCCACACGAATGCTGCTGCTGCGTCTGTTTAGAAGTTGTACATCAGCAGCCACTGACAGCATGATTGGCATCGCCTGAATCGACATCCCAAGCCCCATTGCCCTCTCGTTACTCAGTCCACAAGTTTGTGGATTTGTGTTGCGAGAGCACTCACCCGGCCCCTCTCCTAAGACTCATGGCTGCACCTGTGACGGGGCCTCCAGGTGGATGGTGGTGTCTGAACTGCGGTGATACTGCCAGATATCTCACCTTTCCGAGTGATTGTAAGGGACGTAGATTAGGATGCTCTGAATCTGCAATTGAAAATAAGAAAAAGGTTAAAGGCCATCCTGCCGTGGATTCCTGGGGGGCACTAACGAGCCACTTCAATAGCCTGGCTCTCGGTCCCCAAGTCCAGACGCTGGCTTCTACAGTCCCTTCCGGCCACGACAGCCGACATTCTCACAGCTCCTCGAGTGCACAGGATAGATCACGATTAAAATACACGTATAAGTACTAGAAACAACGGGGTGTCTCTCCATCCTTCAACACCTTTCATTGCCGAAGGAATGCCCATTATTTACTGGGCTGTTGCTAAGATCCAGACACTGGGCCAAACCCTGAAATCTTTCTCGGATTAGACCCTCTCAACCATTCTCCCAGGCAGCTCAGCACAGCCATAGGGTCCTTTCATCCCAAGGCAGGTTGTCACCACCAAGGTGTCACCACCAAGACGTCACCAGCAAGGCGTCATGTGAATTGCATTCTACTCACTTGCAAGGGGCAGGATTAATGCTGTGTTGGGCGCAAACTGGGCTGGGTCACCTCATCTCTACCCACCCCCCAATATCCCAGGTGCCAAGGGTCCGTGGACTGTGAAATTAACAAAGGGACATGCACTTGTGAGGGGACAGTAACAGATATGCTACCCGGAGCAGAGCCGGGTCGGAGGCCAGGAAGGTGTTAGTATTTGCAGACATTTGAAAGCTACACAATGGAAATCATCTGCAATGAGTGTGTTATAAATAAGTCATGTGTTCACTGTACATTTTTCCTAAATACAAAACAGATTCGGATGGATTGTGCGTCAGTGGGGCGAGAGCCGTGGCCATGCAAGGGAGCACCGTCCGTGAGCCCAGTGGACCTCCACTCGCATCTCTGTGATGGGTTCTCCCTCCTCCTTTCTGGCCCCAAGGTGGCTGTTTCCAGAGCAGCTTTAGCTGCTAAGCCCAAACGTGGCCACGTCGATTCATTCAGCTGCTTAAACTGAAAAACTTGTTCTTCCTAACTCAAATGCAACATATTTTCACGAAGGAGATTTCGTAGCTAGAGCTTCCTTATTGTGTGAACGTCACACCGTCACATCCGTATGGGGTAGTCAGAAAGGGGTCAGTTTTTCCGTTGGATTAGAACCACAGTGTCCGAGTTTTAGAGCTGGATGGGACATCAGAGCTCCGCTTCTCAGATGGGTCCATTTTACAGATGGGGAATATGAGGCCACGTGGGAGGCTTGTCTGCTTTTCAGTCATCGGGGTCCGTTCTGTTACTATTGTAGAACATCAATCCAGGTCTTCAGACTCCAAACCTAGCTCTCCTCTCCGAGATCATCGGTCCAGTCTTTAATCCAAGTAGGAATGAGATCATAAAACAGAGGTTTAAAAATGTCTTCAATACGCCTTCTGGTGTGCAAGATGACTCCGTTTTATGAGGGCAGAGTGTTTATGGAAAATCACCTCCTCAAAAACTTTATTTTTCTGACCATCATCATCTGTTTGTGGAAAAACATAGCTCAGCCATAAACAACAGACTAGACGCTCTGGAGCAAACCGGAGTTTGTTGCTGGGGTTTTTCTTTGCTGTATACGGAAGATTTTCGTTCTCGCCAACCTCATTTTCTGTGTTGTTTAAAACTCTTTATCCCCAGCTGCATGGCCCTGAGATAAACTAACTAACATTTCTTACTGAGCAGAAAGCAAAAGTGAGAAACTTTCTCTGTCAAGGGACAGATAGTAAATAATTTGGGGTTTGAGGGCCAAATGGTCTCTCCTGCAACTACTCAGCGCTGCCCTTCTAGCATGGAAGCAGCCATAGACACTGTGTAAACAAATGGGTGTGGCTGTGTGCTAATAAAACTTTATTTACAAAAACAGGCAGAGGGCCAGATTGGCCCTGCAGCTCCGAGTTTGCTGACCTCTGTTTTATATGATGCCAACATACTTGAGTGGAAAGTTCAGTGAATCGTCGTGGTATCAATGGATTTTTTCCGGAATTTTACGAGCATCAGTTAAGCACTCTGGCAACTTACTGACCTTTTCACATTTTGCCTGGGCATGCTGTCATTGTGTGGTCGTCATCGCTTCCACGTTTCAGGGAATTTTTCAAGGTACGCTGTTGTGAGGCATGGAGGAAGGGTCAGGAATGTGTGAGCCATGAGTATTTATTCTAGATGTTCTACAGAGCCAGGGGGCATCTACAAATGCATCAATGACTATAAAGGTCTTGGGGACAGGAACTTCTCTCTCTCTCTCATGATCATTTTGTGAACTAATCCTAAACACCCTTCTTCCACATTTAGAATATTTCCAGTGAGGTCTAGAAAGCTCTGCCCCTGGATTTCTACAGCGTGGACTGTGGTCCATCGTCTCACAGCACAGCACACCACCAGCCAGGTGGTGCAAGCTGCCTGTTAGGGAACATCTGATCAAACCTTCCTGAGGGGGCGCTTCCTGCATCACGCACTTGCCACCTGAGCCTGGCTGCTCCTTACAGATCTGCTGGCATCACAACAGGCTTTGTTCCCCCAGGTGTCCAGGGAAGAGGAGACAACCCAGAACACGGGGACATCTCCAAACCAAGGGACTAGTAAAAACGCATCCAAGTATCCCCAAGGAAAACATATGAGAAGAGTGAATTAAGATGCAGAACAGGACATA
Organism: Hipposideros armiger; assembly: GCF_001890085.2. Taxonomy (NCBI): domain Eukaryota; kingdom Metazoa; phylum Chordata; class Mammalia; order Chiroptera; family Hipposideridae; genus Hipposideros; species Hipposideros armiger. Next base: position 6,322,606 of record NW_017731367.1, on the reverse strand, counting down.
ACGAATGAGTAAAGAGGAAAGCTGAAATGGATTTATAAATCCAACAGCTGGGTCTCTGAAAAGATGAAAATGAGTAAACCACTGAGAATCCTAATTATTGAGAAAAATAAAGGAAAAATACACACTGCTGGGGCTTTTCAAAGGGATAAGATCTAGCGGAAATTTTAAAATACAAACAAATGTTCTAATAGCCCCATGCTACTGTATTTGGAAAAAAGAATCACAAAACAGTGACTTCCCGAAAATAACAAATTGCCGACACTGGTTCTGTACAAGGGAGACAGTCTGTAAGATTTGGGGGCTTAGTAAACACACTGTTGTTTCCGTGTGGGGTTCAGGGCCAAGCGGGAACAGGACAGAAAAGACAGACAGGGGCTGAGGACAGTGCCAGTGTCACTCTGAGACACCCAGGAGGACACCTGGCTCGCAGCCCCAACGGCTCCCTGACACCCCTCCACCCGCTGTTCCCCAAGTCTGCCCTCAGGCAGCCCAGTAACTGTGCTCTCACTAGGATTGTCACCTCGCCCCCATCTGCAGGAGAGGGAGCAACCCCCCAGCGCTTGAAGCCTGGTAATAAATTAGCAAAAGAAACGGAGGTGTAGACACCTGCCTCACCACCCACCAGCCTGAAAACCCCTCTCTGTAGGCAATGCTAGCGGATGAGCACTCCAACTGAGGCTGCAGCCCAGAGCACGGAGGCAATTTGGACAGAACAACGAAACAAGAAATCGAGAGGAAACAGAAGAGCAAAACCTGCCTCCAAAAAGCACCTCGTGACGATGGTCTTACCAGAAAATTATTTCAGGCTTTCAAATAACACATAGCAACTGTGGTAAATAGCCTTTCAGAACAGAGTAAAGAAACTTTTAATTAAAATAAGTGGAAATGTTTACAGTTCATCTTAGAACCAAACATAATTCTTTCACCAGATTTCTCTTGTGAACATACATGCAAAATTCCTATGCAAAGAACTAGGAAAGGAAGACCAGTGGTCTACAGAGGGAAAAAATACGCCATCACCAAGTAGAGATTATTCCCGGAATGCAACGTAAGAAATCTATGAATATAAATCATGTCAATTGGTAAAAGGATAAAAACCATATGATCATTTTAATAAAAGCCAAAAAGGCTTTTGATAAAATTTAATATGCATTCTTCATTTTATTACATTATTATTACACACACACACACACACACACACACACACACACACACTCACACTCACTTCAAGACTGGCTTACCATAGCTCAGGGCAGATTGCATCTTATTCCCTGGTTAGATTATGAGGTTCTGGTCTGTTCACATCTGAGAAGGGGGAAAGCAGGCAGAGAGAGCTGGTCGTGAGGGAGGGGTGGAGTGAGGGGAGCCTTGCGGGAACCTGAAAGTCCCAGTTGAGAGCTGTGTCCCCGGGGCTTCCCTGAGGGAAAGAGGAGATGAAAAAGGTCGGGCTGCCAGATAAAATGCAGGACAGCCAGCGACATTTGAATTTTAGATAAACAACAAATAATTGCTCTTACTATATGTAGGTCCCAAATATCCCATGGGACATGCTTACAGTAAAAAATTACTTATTTTTAAGTTCAAATGTAGCTAGATGTCCTGTATTTTTATTTGCTAAATCTGGCGATCCTACGAAGAGGCTACACCAGAGTGGAGCTCCCATGTCCAAGAACCATGCAGCACAGCAGGCCAGAGGGCTCCCAAGAACTTGAAAATACCCAACAAGGTGAAAAAAGTGAGTGTTGTTCACCTGGCCCCTGGAAACGTAGCCACAGCCCAAAGAGCAACTGCAGTCAGGTCCCTGGCAGGGGAGCAGCGTCTGCTCCTTGTCATCCCTTCCCCCACACGCTGAAAGCACAGAGCTCAAGCTTTGGCAAGCGAGAAGACAGCTATGCTGCCCTGTGCACACTCCACGGGAGAAGGGGAAGTGGGTGCAGAATAAGAGGTCAAGGCAGGTCCCCTGCTGATTCAAGGTCATCCGATCACAGAATGGGGGAAGGGGAGAGCTTTAAAGAGGACTTGAGAGTGGATGGGTTTTAAAACCAAATCTGACCAGGAAGCTGTAGACTCTGCCCACGATGTTGTTGAGATGTGTGCTGCCATTCAGCTGGTGAGTAAAGCAAAATCTTTGTATCATTTAACCCACCAGCCAATGCCTTGATGAATGATGAGATACTAGAGCTATTCCCATTATAACAAAAAACAAAACAAAGCTACCTCCGCTGTTATTGTTAAATAACATATGGTTCTGGAATTGCTAGCCAATGCAGTTAGAAAAGAAAACAAAATAGGAGATAGAATGTGGGAAAGGAGGTAGCAATTATTATTTGCAAATGATACAATTTTCCAACTGAAAAATTATGGAAATAGGAATTCAGTAAGCTGCCAAAACCAATATGTCAATATCAACATGGTCCTCCCTGCCCCATCCACACTGAGGTCTGTGGGCCACCATAGGGCAACCAAATGTATTTTCACCTACAGGCATTGTAGGGATGGAATATTCAGAAACGCATTTGTGTGCCTGCTTCTGTTTCATGTCTGAGCAGCTCATCCCCTCCTTCGTCAGGGGCACCCGCTGCCCTGGAGAGGGAGGGAGATTAGGGTCATCAGAGTAGGAAAGCAAACTAAAAAGAAAGACTTAGCATTCATCTCCTACTTAAAAAATAGGAACTTTGTATCTGTAGCAAGAAAGCAAGACTTTGCTGAGACAGAAAACGGGTTTCTCCTGCTTTAGTACTCAGGAGGCAATCTATCTAGTTTCACAACAGTTCTGTATAATACACTGTATTTCCCCACCTATAAGACGCACCTTTTATTGAAAACTTTTGGGTCTAAAAACTGGGTGCGTCTTATACAGTGGTTGTAGATTTCAAATGCCGTAGATGGAACTGAGGACAAGGCAATATTTGAAGACAGTGATTCATCATCAGACACAGATGAGGACAAGCTAATGGTTGGGAGTTTTGACAGTGATGAGGAGTTGTATGAATTTTATGACGAATAAAAACTTGAGTTCAATAACTTTATGTAATACATTTTTTTTCAAATTTCGGACCCCAAAATTAAGGTGCGTCTTATACATGGGGAATACGGTAAATGAGATCCTATTTCACCAGAGAAAGGAGAACGCCCCCATCCTGTCAAGAGGAGAATTGCAGGTAGGAGAAGGCATGAAGGGGAGAGACAAGGGGACTGAAACTCCTTCAAAGAGCAGTGTCTGAGGCTGAGGGAGAGGGGCTTCTGCCTGCCTTGCTGCTTGGAAGCCTAGAGAAGTTGCCGGCATGCTGACCATCAGAGTGGCCACGTCCTCACAAGCAGAGCAGCAGGGCTGCATGGAGCCTTCCTCTGCTTGACTGTGCCGTCAGACACCCAGAATCTTGCAGCCTTGTGGAGGCCCATGGAAGAGAACCGCATTCAGAGCCTGCCTTTGGGGTGGGCTGGGGGTGCCTGACCCTGCAGCAAAGGTCACAAAGGAGGCAGAGGGAGGACGGGTGGGAGCAAAGCATTTCTAGTGTGCAGCCACTGGGTGGGTCACAGGTAGCAAAGGGCAAAGGCAGCACCCGCCAGGAGCACGGCCCAGCTCAAGGAGGCCAGCACTGACCCCGCCACAGCGTTCAGAAACGCGCCAGCAATGCTTTGTGGGGACCCATCCAGAGAGCAGCGGGGCCAGTCCGCAGGCCCCAGGGGCCCACAAGGACCCACCATGCCCCTGCCTGCCCACAGACCCGACGCCAACCCAGAGGCAAGCGTGGCAGGCAAGATGGCATTCTAAAGGTGGGGAGTCTGTCTGAGTCACCCAGTGGAAGCTGAGAAGTTGCTGGAATGATGGCTGGCTGCTGTATTGCTTTTCCCTGCAATCCAGCTAGTGAGGAGGATGTGGCGACAGGAGACATAAACATTTTGTTTGCATGTTAGTTATTACATGAGGAAGCGTACAATCCTATGCACACTGTTTTGTGTGCTGTTCATTTGGACGATGCTCTAGAGAGGTTAACGCAAGCATATCCTGAGTCACATGGACACCCACGTTTGGGCTGAGGAACGCCCCGGAACCTCAGTGCCTGTGCTTGTTTGGGGGTGAAAACCACACTGGCACTAAGAACTTCCCTTTTTTTCAATTGAGGTATAAATGACATATTACATTGGTTTCAGGGGTACTTTGGTTGTTTTAGATAACACAGAAAATAAAACAGGGAAATTAATATTTATACATTAATTCATTCAACAAATACTTGCCAAACATATGCTAGGCACCAACAATAGTGAGGTAGATGGATGGATAGATAGAAGGATGGATGGATGGATGGATAGATAGATAGATAGATAGATAGATAGATAGATAGATAGATAGATGATAGATGATAGATACATACATGGGTACATAGACACAGTTACATAGATAGAAACTTAGAGACATATGTAAATTCTGTTAGGTTTTGATAAGTAGCTGTAAGATTTTCAGTGGAATAACACTGATAAGGATTGGAGAAAGTTGTTTTCCTTCATTTTACATGAGATATTTTATGTCAGGTAGTCAGGTAGGAGCACTGTGATAAAGCAACATTTGAGATGAGTAGACGTCCCTGGTGCTGGGGACAGACAGCACACACCAGTCCTGCTGTTCACTGGGCAAACTCCAGACATGGGGGAGTTGCTGGTGTGAGGGTCCCTACATGGGACCCTGACAGTGACCGGGAACCAGGAGTGCTGGACCTGAGGCCCCGGGAAAGGGAACCGGACACTCGGGCTACAGCATAAATCTCTGCCTAACTAAACTGTCATACAAGACTTTGGGAGAAATGATGAAAAACAAGGCCTTCGAGAATTTATCACTAACAGACTCTCACTAGAACGACTTCTAGGGACGCAGCTTTTGGTGGTGTGGGTCCCTCCATTCTATCTCGGTTTCACATTTCACCCATCCCTGCTTCTATATGTGTTATTCCTTCCTTCTCTCTTTTAGCGTTCACCATGCTGTTCTTTTAATTTCGATTATGTCAGCAATTTCCAATCTTTCTTCTTTTCTAATAAATGTACTTAGGTTATAGATTTTGTTCTAAATGCTACTTTAAAAACAGTCCACAAGTTAGGATATGTGGCATTTTCATTTTCACTTAGTTCTTACTATTTTCTTATTTCTATATAATCTGTTCTTTGAATCATGGCATTTATAAGGGTACTTTAAAATATCCAAATGTGTCACTTTATTTATTTATTCTTTTTCTTTTAATTATTTTTTATTATGAAATACACATTTTTTAGAATTAGTTTCAGCTGTACAACACAGTGCAATAGTTATACTTTTTACCCCTCGAAGTGACAACCCCCCTCCCCCAATCCGCCGCCCCACTTCCCCCCAATATCATACATATCTATTACAATTCCCTTGACTCCACTCCCACACTGTGTCAATTTATTAAATGTATTGACTTCTAACCATTTCCTTGAGCAGAGAGAGCACAGCCTGCATGGTCCCAATTTTTTAATATTTGTTGAATCTTATTTTATGACCTAATATGTGATCATGATCATAGTTCCATGTGTGTTTGAAGAGAACATGCATTCTTAATTTTCAGGTGCAACATTTTATATCATTCGATCAAAGGTCTTAATTTGTATTTTAAAAGTCCATGTTCTTACTTTGTCACACTACAAGGGTAGACTTGTAAGCCTCTCCTTGTGATTCTGTCAAATAATTATATATTTTGAGGCTATGTTTTGGCGACATGTAAGTTTATGTTTCTCCTGCCGAAATCTTCCTTCTACCATTTATAAAGACCCTCTTTATCATGATTCATGCTTTTTATCTTAAAGTCTATTTTGTGTGCTAATGTACTGGGTTGTTGGAAGAGTCATGACGCATTTTTGCAATGAAAAACATAGAAAAAGTGGTTCATGACTTTTCCGACAGCCCAATAGTCAACAACTTTTTGCCAGTATTTTCCTGGAATATCTATTTCCCTACACTTACTTTCTACCTTTCTATTAATATTTTCCTTATAGTGTATTTGTCTTAATAAAAGCATACAGTCATACATTTGTCATTGATCTAACCTATCAGTATCTTTCTCCAGCAAATTTGGTTCATTTACACTTCTCGTGGTTACTAATCTAGGTGGATTGCTTCTGCCTCCTCTGTCTATGCTTCCTACATCTTTCTTCCTCTCCTATTTCCTGGGGCAGAGGCTGGTAAACTACAGTCTATAGCCCAACCCCAACCCAGGGCCTGTTCTCACAAACAAAGCTACGTCAGAGCACAGCCAGCCCTTTGGTCTGCATCCTCCCAGTGTCTGCTTTCAGCCTCCATGGCAGAGTTACATAACTATGACCAGAGACCAGAGGGCCCACAAAGTCAAAATATTTCCTATCCAGCCTTTTGCAGAAAAAGTGTGCTGACCCTTGACCTATAAGACTAGAGAGTTTCTTTATTCATTTTTCCTTTACTGTTTTGAAACTTACAAATTCTACTTCTATTCTCTGTAGTCATGATTAAAATGTTAACATGCAACCTGACAAAGTCTTTTGTTTATTGTTTTATTTAAATCTTGGATTTTTTTTTCTCTAAGAGATTCTTTTGTGTGTGTGTGGGAAGGGTGATGATAGGGAAATGGACTCCTCATAAAGGGTTTAAACATCATTGATGTTTCTGATGTTTTAAATCACCATCGTTATTATTTTTAATTTTAAAAATGCCTATATGTCTTTTTTGGTCCAATTGTAAATAAATGTGCCATTGTCCTGTTTTTAAAAAGTTAACCCATTTGTTCATCTAATCATTCAAGGATTTTAGAATCTTTGGATTAGACTCCTCCCACCTTACATATTACTTAATCCAGCACTTCAGAGCCTAATGTTTTCATACCTTTAAATGTCACTAATATTACACTGTTTACATTGTCAATCCTTATTTACATTTATCCATGTGTTGACTAATATCTTTGCTTCCCGTTCTTGTTCTTCACTCCTTCCTTCTGGGCGCAGTTTTCTGCTTGTTAAACTACATCCCTAGTGAGAGTCTGTTAGTGATAAATTCTCTAAGGCTTTGCTTTTCATCATTTCCCCCTAGTTCTTTTTTTTTTTTTTTTTAGCTGAGCCATCCTGCTACCTGTTGGCTGCTCAGCTCAGGCTGGACTTGAACCGCTGTTGCTCAGAGCTCAAACTCTTGAGCGAGCTCTTAACCAACTGAGACACTCGGCCGGCCCTCCCCCTAGTTCTTATATGACAGGTTGGTTAGGTAGAAACTTCCATTTTCTCTCCACACTGAAGATATAATTCACTGTCCTCTGGTTACTGTAGAGAAGTAGCAGCCAAGCTAACTAGCATTCCTTTTTAGGTAAGCTTTTATTTCTGGCTACTTTTAAGGCATTCCCTTTGTTTAGGGTATTGTAACATAGCTTACTATTAATATATCCAGGTGTAAATTTCCTTTTATCTATCCTTCTTAGAACTGTTTTTCTCCTGAATCAGAGGACTCAGGACTACAACTTTGGAAAATTCTCAGTCGTTATTTCTTTGAATATTGACTCACTGCCCTTCTCTCTCTTCACGCCACGTGGAATTCCAGTTGTGCTTTTATTGGGCCTTCTTGGCTGTTCTCCATAACTATTAACCTTGTCTCCAAGCGTCCCCATTCTTTGTTTCCATGTGCCCAGAGCGATCTTCCAGTTTACTCATTCTCTGTTTCGTTGTGTCTAATCTGCTTTTAGCCTAACCCTTCACGGTTTTGTTAAATTCCGGTCTCCATTTTTATTCCTAAGGGTTTCCTGTTGTTCTTTCTACATCTTCCTTGTTTTTCCTTTTTTCCATTGTTAGTGGCTTGCTCTTGTCTCATTTTCTTTTTTTTTTTTTTTAAAGATTTTTATTGGGGAATTGGGAGGATGGGAACAGTGCTGGGGAATTGGGGGGAAGGGGAACAGACAAGTTGCTGTCGTTTTTGTTCTTCAGTCTAGTTGTGGAGGACGTTGCTTCACTGGCCCAAGTTGGCACCATCATTGCGCTCTTCCTGGACGAGGCAGATAAGTCGCCGGCTTCTGGACGGCCGCTCACTGCGGCTGCTGGCCGCTCACGCTGGCTGCTGGCTACACACGGTAGCCCATGGCAACCCACTGTCACAGGGGCTGCAGCCTACGCCGTTGGAGGCGACTCATGGCAGCCCCGCTCCGGGTTGAGCTGTTGTTCAGCATCTTAGCTGTAGAGGGCAGTGTCACTGGTCCTCATATGTGGGATCCGAACCGGGGCCCTCTGGCATTCCAAGCCAGTTCTTAACCATCGCGCCACTCGGCCAGCCCTCTTGTCTCATTTTCTTTATGTGTTTTTAATCTTAGTAATTTTATAATCTCTACTTGATAGTAGTTTTTTTGCTGAAGTTCTTGAGGATCTAATTGTACTGTTTGTTGTATCTATGAACTTACTCAGAGTTTTTTTTCTGTTTGGACTGGAACCTGCGGATCTAAAGCTCATATTCATTGGGGTTCAATTATGAGAATTCCTTGTGTCCATCCACAGAGGTTTGTGTTTTCTGCTGCCAGGTGCGCCAGAGCTATTGCCCGCCCAGGGTTAATTTTATCTTAATCTCTCAGACTGGGGCTCCATGCCACTCAGGTAGTATAAATTCAAACCACAAATACCTCTGAGGACAGCCACCAGTGACAAGTCTCAAAGACAACCACTGTTTCCTCTTCACAGTTGGGCCAAGGCTGGTTGGCTGTCATCTCCCTGTGCCATTGTCTGGGTTTTTTTCTGGTCCGCTTTTCCACGAAAGTGTAGCTCGTCAAACAAGAGGGATGAGCTGTGAGTGTACTCCTAACTCACAGTCTCTTGTAAGCTCAGAGGTTCATCTCCTGTTTCTACACAGCCACTAAGACCCAAAAATCCACTAGCTGAAAAGTCCTACAAAGTAACCTCAACTCCCATTTTTGCAGCCTGGTGCCTGCCCCCAGTGCCACCACAGCATCAATTCCCATATGTTTCTGGTTTCTGTTCCCTCTTTGGTTTGAGTCCTTTTATAAAAAGGTAACTTGTAGGAGTGAGGCCTATTATAGTTATATTTTAGTCGACAATCCTAAGCAGTTTTATCAAGATGCTTTTCACGTTCTCTAGTTCATCAGAGGTATAAAGTGCGTGTTAACAAGAAACTATTTAAAACATTTAAAGCAAACTCTAATATCCAGATGAATTCATTTCTGGTTTATTCAAGAAAAAAAAAGGGTGACTTAGGGAAAAGGGCCCCCACATGGTTAGGGACAGTTCTCACCCCATTCCCAGGCCCCTGCCTCACAGTTTTGTCATTGAGATTTTTCTGTCATTGTGATTCCTGAAAGTAAGATGGGGGACATGGAAGAAATAACCGTTTATGTCAGCGAACACCTGAGATGCCAAAAATAATAATGAGAGTGAACAGAGTAGCTAAAAATGTAGCCGTCTCTTGATTTTGCAATGCTAGAATGTTGCCCTTTTTGGTGTTTCCAAAACACCAGAGAGCTTAGTTCCAGCTGAAGCTCAGCCTTCTAACGAAAGGTTCCTCCAATGCCTTGGTCAGAAAAACGACTTTTAAACCCGCCATTATTTTTACAGTTGGAAGACGAGTTCCGCGCACCTTGTCTTATGGACGTCCCCACCTTACAAATAAAGCAAATGAGGCGCGGGGGGTCAGCAAGTGACCCAGAATGCCACCATCAGCATTTTGTCATCGGCAGCTCCAGGGCTTGACTATTTTTAGCAGAAAGAAAATAGTTTCATATGTTCTCGTAAGTGAGAGTACGAGCCAGAATCTGTTCTCTTGCTGTCACGCCACCCCAGACACCACCTATAGGAGCGCAAGCCACATTGAAGGTTCAATCAAACAGCTCTTCAAATCTTGTCCTAAAATGGAAACCACGAGATTTCTAGCCAAGGGCAGATGGTCTGCAGCTTGGATGTAAACCAGAACGAGCAGTGGGCGTCCAGGCATTGGGGAGCGGTTCTGGGAGCCATGGCCCAAAGGAGCTGGAGGTTGTGTGGTCTCCAGGACTGACCACGCTGGGGTCTGGAGCTGCCCGTGGGCCGGTACCTGTGTCACAGGCTGTTTGGGCTGCAGGGTGGGGTGTCCCACTTCTGCCAGGGACATGGAGGGCTGGTGTGACTCACCGCCTTTCATCTGTGTTTGTTCTCTTGGCAGGAATGGTTTTTATTGTACCGTAACTCAGTGTGACCCCATCTGTTTGGGGTGATGCATTGACTGAAATTGCTCCTCCAGGAGAAAGCGCTAATATGGCTTCCAGTCAGAGGTCTCTTTGAGTCATGGCTTGCTCCCACCAAGAACTGGAAGTCTTAGCACACAGACAGGAAGAACTCATGGCCAGCCCCCTCGTACCTCCCTGGCCGGGTCGCTGGGGCTGACCGGGGCACGGGGCTCCTCTCCCAAGCCCCGCAATAGCCAAGCAGCTAGGCGCGGACCGATGGAGGAGCAGGAGCCGAGTATTGGGGTGGCAGAGCTAGACATCAGAGATGGATGTCTGGGGGACAGACCCACACGTCAGGGCACGAGTGTACAGGAACCTGCATGGGGACTGAGGGGTCCCCGGCAAGTGGCACTGTGGTTGCTGGCTGGTGTTCCTCGGATGTCAGGCCTGAAGCTGGAGTGGTGGGTCCGAGTACCACCCATCAGGACGAACAGGCAGCCGCTGGCACGGGAGTGGCCAGAATGAGCAGCTCCAAGTGCATGTGCGTGTCCTCCCACCGGTGAAGCTTGTCCTCCGGGCTTGGCTTCGTGCTGCCTCTGAAGGGGCCAGGGAGAGGCTCCCACGCTCCGAGCTCGGTGCTAAGCATGAATTCTCCATACTCGTCCCAACATGAATGTCCCCGTCCATCCCCACTTCGTGCAGTAACTGGTCGGGGTGCCACTGGCACTGAGCATGGGCTGGGCCGCCCTGGGGTGGTCCAGTAGGACAGCCCCCGTCTCCCTGCCCCGGTCATGCTCAAGCCCACTTAGCCAATTTTCACACCCAGATACCCCGGTCTACTCCCCACATCTGGAACCGCCAACTAAAGAGGACGACTGTGTGAGGTAGGTAAGGTGTGGACCTCACCTCCAAGCCACCCATAAACGGCAAACAAAGAATGGCCTTGGCTGAGACCACTGAGACCCACAGACTCAGGAAAGTTATTTACCCTCCATGGCCCCTCGCGTGGTGATGACACTCATTTTTGGGGGTTACTGTGGGGATCCAATGAAAGTGAATATAACGTGTTCTCAAGGATGTAAGCTGTTGAGGTAATTTCTAAAGAAGCCCAAGCAGAACGGGTGGAGGATGGACACAGCAGTTCCCACACCCGCTGGACAGCCCGAGGGTGGAGGAGGTGCCCCAGGAAGGCGAGGCCCCAGGTCCCAGAGGGGCAGCTCAGTTCTCCTTCAGCCTGGGAGCCTGGAGCTGGGGAGACCCAGTCTGGCTTTATTTGGGCCAAAGTAAGGCCACCGAGATCGGCCACTTTGCAGCCCCCAGCGGGGGCCACGCGGCCTCTGCCCCGCCCCTTCTTGTCACGTCCTCCTCGTGTCCCAGGGCCACTTCACAGCATCTGGCAGCCATGGCAGACCCTCCCACTCCGAGGGGGTCTGCCGCCCCCCGGGCGTCTCCAGGCGGGAGGAAGATGTGCTTTCCCTGTAGGCTCACGCGGAGCTCCCTTCAGCAGGCCACTGCGCCCAGGGAGGCCCCCTCCACATTCCTGGCAGGCCGGGCCTGTCTCCATCCTGCATCGCCACACATGTGGGCCCCATTTGCAGGGGGCGCAGCACCGGGGTAGGGAAACCCAGAGGGGTGGCTGCTGGGACTGGGCTTAAACATTTCCACCTGAGAATGTGGAACGAGTGCCCCCCAAAGTGATGAAAGGGACCAGAGAGGGCGACACTGCGCGTGCCAAGAGAACAGGGAGCAGGGGCCCCGACGTGGGAGGCAGGAGAGGTTCCTAGGAGGCAGCACACGGTGCTGAGCCTGGAGACCCCCCAACAAGAGGCTGGCATGGGGGCGGCGGGGGACAGGAGTGCCAGGTACCAGCTGTGCCCCCGTCGCACGCGCAGGCCGGCCGCTGGAGCTTCTCTGCCACCGGGGTTCACAAACAGGAACGAGGTTGATTCCAGGGAGGCTCGGGCCCGCAGACCTGCCAGGGTCCCATCACCCGCCGGCCCAGATGTGCACGTGGGTTGCTGTGCTCATGGGGGCGTCAGGTGGCAGGGAGCCCTGCACAGATGTCCCGGGGACCAGAAAGCCCCACCACCACGTCCCAGAGAAACGAGCGGAAATGCAGAGAGGGCAGGCGGATGGACCCACACTGGGCGGGCAGTGAGACGCCCCTGCCACCAGCAGCTCGTCCTTTCCAGGCACAGGAGGCTCAGGGGCGCTGTTAACAGACCAGGGCTCTCTGTCCTAGTGCTAACATTTGAAAACAAAATGACCAAAGCCACAGGAAGGAGCCACCCCCACCCCCCTGCCCCCGGGGTCTAGCCAAACCTGGTGCCTGTGGCCCGGCCTCACTACACCAAGGTCACCATCTCCAGAAAGAAATCCTCCTCCACCAGCAGCAGAGCCACCTGAGGAGGGACCCACGCCTTCCAGGTCCAGGCAGATCCAAGCCCTGGGCCCCAACCACACACCAAGGCCAGCCCCCGCTGCCCCTCCTCGAGTTACTGCATTCCCTCTTTCTTCTAAGGCAAAATGGACCCATTAACATTTCCCGTCATCCTCCCTTCCTCTCCCCACCAGTTCCACCAAAAATGCTGGCTTTTATGCCATCTGGGATCACCAGTTTAGAGGCACACCAATACAAAAAGATTTCGGTGTACGTTGGTATCTGGCCATCGTCACAGCTAAAAATCAGAACGTGGGTTGACCTGTCACCAGGCAGAATCAGATGACACAGAGGGGACAGCATGGGGAGCACGGCCACCTGATCCCTAACTCACACGTCACACGGCCTCTCCCAGGATCTAATCCATCGCATGGCTCCGGTGACCACGGGACCTCGCCTGTGCCGAGGCTGGGGACGTGATCACAGTGCCAGCACAGATGACGAGTCAGGGGTGCGTTTTAAGGGAACCACAGAAACCTGTGACAAAATAGCAGCACGACACCTTTTCCAGCGCTCGCCATGCCCAGGGGCGTCCTACGTGCTTTTCAAATAGTAGTTCCTGAAACGCTGATCACCGTTTCCGGTGAGAGCGTCCTAGCATCCTCCTCCCCAGACAAGGGGTTTAAGGCACAGATCTGAGAACGACCCAGAAGAGCGTGAGGAGGGCTCGAAATGGGCAGGAAAGAGAGACATGATCCAGGAAACATTTAGTGACCAGTTAGAGCAGCGAAGCTGGGAGGACATCTGGGCTCTGGGCTGGGGTCCACGGAGGCTCATTTGAAGGAGAGGAGTTTCTATTGGGGACAGCATGACTGGGGACATTTGCAAGGCATCTGGGGGACACATGCTACAGAGAACTGGTCATGTTGGTCTGGGATCTGAGGGACCTATCCACAGCGGGCTCGAGCAGACCCAAAGCAGGAGTCCACACAAGGAGTGCAGCTCGGGCGGCCTCGGACCCCGCTCAAGTCAGAGGCCTGGGGAAGAGAAACCTTGGCCAGAGAAAGCCATCCAGGAAGGAGGCCTCACAGCGTGGCCAGCGCAGGCCAGAGAAAGCCTGGGAGAGCCCTGCACACCCTGAAGAATCGCAGCGAGGAGAAGAACCTCTTACACTTCCAATAAGTGGTTTTCCCTTTTAGGAAGAAAAAAGCTTTAAAAGGAAGAAGCCTTCCAGAGGGAAAAGCACTGGTTAACCTCCAGTAAAGTCCTGCGGGGAAGGAGAGGGTGGCGGGAGGCGGGCAGATTCTCGCGCCCGCAGAGCCACGCCAGCTTGAGAAGGTGCCGGAGCGCCTTGGCGCGGGGCCTGCCTGCTGACTGCAGCTTTGAAAAACAACTTCCTGTCAATAAAGTGAACAAAAGCTTGGACCCATCTTCAAAGTGATGAGTTATGCTGAAAATATGTTCCTGCAAACTGGGGGAATGGATCGTTCGTGGTGCTTTGGCATTCGGGAGAGTTTATAAATAACCTCTCAGGTCTGCTTGGGTTACGCCTGCCCTGGGAAACCGCGCTGCTGCCGCGAGCAGAGGGAGACCTGGAGACCAGGAGCCATCTGTGATCCATCAGGAGGTTAAAATTAGCCCACCGCTGTGCACGGCCGGCCCTGGGCAGGGCTGGCCAGGGGGGTGCCCAGAGGAGCCCAGGTCACAGCCTGGCACAGGGAGGCCGAGGGCTGCCCCGACCTCTGCTCCGAGCTGAACGAGGAAGACCCCTGGACCAGCCTCTCCATTTGCATTTTGGAGGGAAAAAAGGAAGGGGTAGAGTCTACATGTGGTTCCCATCGGCCCAGAAAAGTAAAAACATGTGCTGTCATTTCTAGCTGACATGGTCCTTGTTATTTTAATGAGAAAGTCCCAAAGCAGAGGCAAGAGTGCAAAAGAAGCTACACCGCTTCCTCCTGGTGCCCACAGCTCGCCCCGCGGGGAAGCCACTGACCCCTGATGGGCACTCCTGTCTGCCCCTTACCCTGCCCCCAGCACAGGGGCAGAGGGGAGGGGGGGGGTAAGCGTGGGAAGTGCATTGTCCAGTCCTAGCAATTCCTTCCTCCGTGTCGAGGGTGCGGCCCAGGCAGCTCATTTGTCAGCGTTTAAAAATCATTACGGCATTAACAGCCTCTCTGGATGCCAGAGAGTTGGCTTTGCATGGCTATAAATTAAAGTACATCAAACCGGGGCTTATTGAGTCTTGGCCAATCAGAAGGAAAACGCCCATAACTTTTTACAATTGTCTGCATTCTTCCAATTATATTAAAATATTTATTTGTACCTTGCCTGATAGATTTAAACGTTTTATTAAAAACATTTAATAAGACATGAAAGCAGGTTCTTTAACCAGAAAGTGGGATACAGTGCCCGCTGGCGGAGACGCGGCCAGCGTGCCCGTGGCCCAGCTGATCTCGCATCAGACAAGGGCTCTGAGTGGTCTGCGGGCTTGTTGGCTCGAACACACAGCTGGGTGCCCAGCCTGCCATCCGTTCATGGCTGCCCACCTTCCTGAGCAACTCCCTTCAGAGCAAGCCCGTTCTGTGTCCCCAGGTCTGTCGTGGGACCTTGTGCCAAGGTCACAGGGCACCCTTGCCTGTTGGCGCAGCATGGACTGGTGACCCAGGGAGCAGGACACCGCAGGGACTGGGACACTCTTCACCATCCCATCATCACCGGGAGGACAAAGTCGGGCGAGCAAGGAGCCCAGGCCCCCTTCTTCGCTCTGCCCTTTCCCGGCTGTGTGGTGAGGCCCTGGACGTCCCCTCTCTGAATCTCAGTTCCTCTGTCTCCAAAATGGGTGCAGCAATGAGCTCGCCTGAGAGCCATCGTCATTCCCCACCCCAACTCGTCACAACGTCCGCCTGTCCTGCCAGTCCCGAAGCAGCTCCTTTCAACGCCGTCTCCATCCCATCATTACCACCCTCCCCGCCCCCCAAAGGTCCCTCTAGTGCTGACTGGCCGAGTTCTCAGGGACAGAACACGTCCCAGCAGAAGGATGCTGAGACCCCCCAGATGCTGAGGCTCTGTCCCAGGTTTAAAAATCACGCCACCACCGGGAGTTGCTCCGCTGAGCGAGAGCTTACAAGGTGCTGAGCCCTGAGCAAGCGCCCTGGCTGTGACAGTCCCCCCGGCCCTCCAAGGGAGGGACTCCTGCTGCGATGACAAAGTTGGGTCTCAGGGTGGTTGAAGGGCTTGGCCAAGGCGGCACAGGGTGTGCCAACCAGGCCAGTGCCAGGGCCTGGCGTGTGACATAGCGCTCCACTGCCCGAGCAGCAAGTGTCACAGCCAGCTACTGTGAGCAGAAGGCCAGCCTCGGCTGCCCGGGCAGGGGGTGGGCACAGGCAGGATCAGCTGCCCAGCCAGGCCAGGATGACCCAGTGGCACTGGAGCAGCAGGGAAGGGACCCTGGCCTCTGGGGAAACACAATACGGGGACCCTTCTAAGGAGTCCTCTGCCTGCAGGCTGCCCTGGGTGTGGAGCCCCTGGCATGGAAACAGAGCTCGTTTTTGCTAGCACATCACTGACCACAGGAATAGACCTCACAGCGCACAATGGCGGGTAGAAGCTGATTTGTTGTTCTTGCAGCAGTCCGAGGCCGGTGCCCCTTGGTCAGCAGATGTGCTGCTCCCCCCCCAGTACTTCTGGGGCCAGCCGCCTTAACCCGCCCGGGCCTCGCTGTAACATGCACACGCAGCAGGCAAAGAAAAAAGAGGCTGAAAGGCACCGCTGGGGTGTCCAGGGTCCAGGCCTGGAGGTGGCGCACATCATTCAGCTTGCATTCCGTTGGCTAGAACCCACGGCCACACCTAACCGCAGTGGCGGATGGGAAATGTAGTCCAGCCCTGTGTCCAGAAAGGAGGGGAAAGACTCGGGTAAACAAGTAGCCACCTTGGCTGCTAAACCCTTTTCCTCACGTAAGAAGAGCACTTGGCTGCTCTGCGATGCCGCCATAGACCAGGGCTCTGTCTGCTGTTCCCACCGAGTCAGCTGTCGCTGTCGTGCTTGTTTCTTCATGGCTGCAAGTGGCTGCTGCAGAACCAGACGTCACGTCTGCATTCCAGGCAGGAAGAAAGAGGAGGCGGCGGGAGCTGTGCCAACCTAGTGCAGGAAAGTGCAGACTTCCCAGAAGCCCCTGGGCGCATCAAGTCTCATTGGTTAGGCTGGGTCCCCGAGCCAAAAGGAAGCTGGGGTCTCCGAAAGAAGGACTCACGGTATGGGGTCACCCTAGACGGATCAGTCCCCTGCCTGGGAAGAGGGGGATGGGGTGGCACAGACGGCCAAGGGAGTCTGCCACTGTGGGGAACAGGGGTCTCTGCATAACACTGCCATGGTTGGGCAATGTCCCCCCAAAATGCATGTCCCCAGAATCTTAGGATGTGCCTTTATTCGGAAACAGGACTTTGCGGATGTAATTCATTAAGAATCTTGAGATCTAACTAGTTAAGGACCTCCTGTCCTTACAAGAAGAGAACACAGATGGACTCGGGGGAGCGGCCACGTGAAGGCAGAGGTGTGATGCGGCCACCAGCCCAGGCCCCCCAGGGCCACCAACAGCAGGCAGAGGCAGGAAAGGCCCTCCCTGGAGCCTTCAGAGGAGCACAGCCCTGCCGACACCTCGATTTCAATTTCTGGCCTCCAGACGGTGACAGAATAAATTCCTGCTGTTGTAAGTCACCCAGTGAGTGGCCCTTTGTTCCGGCAGCCCCAGGACTCCAATAGTGCAGTGTGAAGTGTTCTAACAGAGGTGTGAAAAATGGCCCCCGAGGCCAAGCGGGCGGGAGGATTCAGAGTCCAGGAAACTGGAGCCTAACAGAGGGTTGGGGCGGCGAGTGCTGTTAGCTCAGAGCTGAGGATGTATGCAGAGCAACTCAAGTTTTCTGCTGCTCAGCACAAAAGCACAAGCATTGATTTGGGGTTACCAATACATTTGCGCAAGTAGCTGAGTCGCAAATACGAGATCCGTGAGTAATGACATTGGACTATGTTATAAGGAGATTGAACACACTTATGCCCCACAGGAGGCACTGAGAGCCCTGCCGCTCGTCCCTGGGAAGCTGCAGTCCTAGGAAGGGGCAGGCAGTGCCTCTGAGGGGGAGAAAGGGGTCTAGGGCAGCTGCCAAGGGTGGGCCGCTCTGGGGGGCTTTGGGCTGGGGAGCTGGTTTTGGGGGGAAATCAAGCAGGATCAGTCCATAGACCACAAGTAAGGGGTCAGCCGACCTGCTGCTGATAAAAGCCACAAGACATCACCAGGAAAGGCCTGCTCTGCATGACCACTTGCATATTTCTCATCTGATTAACCTCTTTTCATCTTAATTAACCACTATTTCCACATCACAGGAAGATAACCACCGCTTCCTGGAACTCCGCAATGAGATCAAGATGGCAACGGTAGCTCCATTTGGGGGTGACATCTTCTTGGGGTCAAGGGCACCGAAGTAATCCAGTGACAACCAAAGAACGTGCTGGTCTGCGCAGAAATGTTCTCCTTTCTTTCCAGGAGATTTTTGGGAAGGGGGCCCCAGGGGCAGGGAAGGCTCTCTGTCCTGTTACACAATGTGTGAGCTCCTTGGTTTTAAGCTGTGAAGCTTTCAGAGGTTTGGGGAGTCAGAGCCCTGCGGCCACAACTCAATTTTAAAAGGAAACAAAGGAAAAGCAATGAATTGACCTTGCTTTTCCCTCAAAGGCTAACCCAGATCTCGGGCGGGAGGTCGGTCTTTCCTGGGGCCGCTCGGCTTTCATTCCAGTCCAGACAGGAGTTTCTGTCGCCTCCTGTACAGGTGTCAGTGTGCGCACTGGATGGGAAGCTCGGAAGAGAGAACCCAGAGAGCTGCGGTTCGGGCTGGGTCTGAGCTCAGGATTGTTAAACTGGAAAGGGGCAGTCAGTGGGGCGTGCACTCTCGGCCAGGTAGGTCTTTCTCATAGGCAGGTAGGTGCCTGAGGCAGGTAGGCACCTTGGGCAGGTAGGCGCCTTGGGCAGGTAGGCGCCTTGGGCAGGTAGGCGCCTTGGGCAGGTAGGCGCCTTGGGCAGGTAGGCACAGTCCTCTGGGCTCAGGTGTCCATGCCATGCTGCCTCCCGCAAGCGCCTACCAAAAATCTGGCAAGGGTGCTCCAGCCACTCTTGGTACCAGAGGGCAAATGATGGCTTTCTGCTGACTAGTGCGGCAATTCATTTCAAAGCCTTAAAGGTATGCACACCCCTCCTCATACCCCTTAGGACGGCTACTACCAAAAACTCAGAAAAGAACAAGTGTTGGGAGGATGTGGACAGGTGGAGCCCCGGTGGGAATGTGAAATGGTGCAGCCAATGCGGGAAACAGTATGACGGCCCCTTTACGTATTACAGAGTGACCATGGGACCTAGCAAATCCACTTCTGGCTCTACACCCAAAGAATGGAAAGCAGGAATTCAAAGAGATGTCTATACAGCCATGTTCATGGCAGCACTTTTCACATCAGCCAAAAGGTAGAAGCATTATAGTATTATTATAATGAATTAGTATTATTATTATTAGTAGTAGTAGTAGTATTAGAATCAGTCTTATTATAGCACAAAAAGCACAAACAAAATCAGCCTAAATGCTCGACAAGCAAGAGTACATTAGAATTCCGGGCAAGCATTAAAAATAATGGTATCAACATATATTTGTTGATCCAATTTTTATAAAATAATTATATATACATATATATATGGGGAAAGTTCAAAAGACATAAAACAAACTGTTAATTATAGATTATCTGATTAATGTAACTTTTTTTAAATTTTGCTCAACCTCTATTTTCTGCTTTTTTAAATATATATACATATATATATATATATATATATTAA
Organism: Hipposideros armiger; assembly: GCF_001890085.2. Classification (NCBI taxonomy): domain Eukaryota; kingdom Metazoa; phylum Chordata; class Mammalia; order Chiroptera; family Hipposideridae; genus Hipposideros; species Hipposideros armiger. The sequence goes on along the minus strand of NW_017731367.1, from coordinate 6,303,195 downwards.
TATATATGTAATAGTTACAATTCTACAAGCCACAACATTATCCTGGAGGGGGTGACCACGGTTTTTGAAGTATTATTATTACAATTGATATTGCTGAAGCACCTTGAATATGTCAGCTATTATCACACAGATTATCCTATATAATTACCAAAGGATTAGATGTTATAAGACTTCCCGTTTTGCAGTTGCGAAGCCTGAGTTCCTCTGAGGTGTGTTCTCTGCTTAGATAACGCTCTTAACGTGCTTATCATTTCCAAAACACTTTGACATGTGATTTTATTGCATCCTTGACTGTACATAAGGGAGATACAGCAAAATTGTCATCTCCATTTGGGAAAAACAAGGTGTAAAGACGCGAGCCAGCCACTTGCCGAGGTCACAGATCCCACAGGCGCTCTCGCTGGGGCTGGAAGTCCCGCTGCTTTTCTGCACCTGCATTTGACAATCGGGAGGAAACGGCGCAGTTAGAAGCTGGCGCAGGGTGTGGAGATGGGGGAAATGGGGTCGAAACTGCTAGAAGTGGGTAAGCGGCACAGGCGCAGGGACAGGACCGCTCGCCTGCCCTTCCCAGCGGGAGGCCTCTCCAGACAGATGCAGAGATGGGAGTGGAGCCCCCACAAGCCCAGGATGGCCGGCGGCCACCAGGGGCCGGGAGAGGCCTGGATTCTCCCCCAGAAGCTTCCAAGACGGCATGGCCCCGCGGACGACTTGATAGCAGACACCTGGCCTCCAGAACTGTGAAAGAGCACGTCTCTGTTACTGTGGTCATTTGTTACCACAAACTAGTCCCCAGGCTTCCATTCGGAAAACTTCTCTGCTTAACCTTTCAGACCACCACCGGCCAGCCCCCTCACTGACCCACTGCTTTCCTCGAACTCTCGGTTGTGAGAGCGTTTCCAGAAACGGGAAAATGATGGGTGAATCCCCGAGGGGTTCATGATCCATTGAAACAGGGGCTTGAGTTTGCTCAGTGGGAGAAGGCCAAGGTGGGCCCATCTGGCCGTGAGCAGACAGTCCTGTGATGGGGATCAGGTGGATCAGGTGGCACTGAGCGTCCTGGGAGATGTCACATTGATGGCGATTCTCGTGGCCAATGGCCACTGCCCAGTTGCCCCCAGATCTGGCTGTGATGAAAGCTTCAAGAGTTGGCTCAAATGCCCGCTTCTCTAACACTGCAGCCACCTTCTCTCATGGAGCACCCTGCCCCCTTAGCCACCCTAGCGATTTCTCTTTTTATTCCCTGTAATTCTCATTGTCGTCTCCTTACTGTACGGGTTGCTCACACACTATATTGATCATGTGAGTGGAACCGCCGTGAAGGTGGGGCCTCAGTCTCTTCTGCCCCCTGCTGTTCCCAAGCCCACAGGACAGTGCCCGACACATGGCTGGTGTGCTCCGTAACTGAATTAATGGATTGAGTTTGAATCAGAGAATCATCTAGAACTCGACTGCCTGCTGCATCTCTGGGCTCTTGCTGCTTCGGAGGGAAGAAGGGTGTGGTACATACGTATACCCCACGCACACTGTACCCCCTCGGCAGTGGGCGGCCCCCAAGCATGTCTCCATGGGGCTTGCTTAGCCCTTTTAGGGCAGCCCAGAAGCACAGGGGGTTGACAGCCAGGGTGAGAAAAGATGCGAGTTTGTGAACAGAGACCCCAGTCTTCGAGTCCCTCAAGGGAACAGCAGTTCCTCGGAGGTCCCCGGGGCTGGATCCCAATGTCCACAGCAGGGCCCTGTTCACCAACCACCCCTGACCGACTTTCCTCCCTGCCCCCACTCCCCACCTGCATCCCTCCCAAATCAATCCCTTACATCGGGTCTTCCCCGCAGGTCTGTCTTCAGGGACGTCCAAACTAACACAGGGCAACTGGCCTCGCATTAGCTGTGCCTTCGCTTGACAGTTACCATGTGTTCTTTGTAGCTCAGTGTCACGTGGGTCATCAGTTAAGTCTGGAAAGGTTTACTTCCCAAATCACCGGATGCTTTACATTCTCTGAGAGTAATCTAGATGCTGGATCTACAAAGAATGAGCTTTTGCCACCAAAACAGCCATCAGAACACGTTCTTGGCGGATGAGTTGCTCATTCAAAGACTCGAGACACGCCAGAGGCCAGCATGCCTCCTCTTCATGTTTCCAAGTGTTCACGTGGACAGCCCATGGGCCCCGTGATGCGCCCAGGAGCCTGCTGAGCTCGGCAGAGAACAGGAGTCAGAGGCAGGATTTCCATGGATTGATTTCCTTCCACCTGGGAGACGTGTCGCCAAAGCCGAAACCCTGCAGTGGGACCCATGTGTGGGGGGGACGGTGCCTATACGGCCTATCGGCCAGCTGTGCCTCTCGGTCCCCCCAGCATGACATGCCCCATTCCACAACGGCCCCCGTGCCGCTGTCTGCTGGCACTCCCTGGACACACACGCCTGACCCTGCTGCCTGAACCACTCACTCCAAGGCTGAGCTGTCGGTCGGGACCCTGAGCTGTCATGGGTCACGGAGAGGCCCATGACATCTCAGTCATTCTGAAAACCAGCTTTTTGCTGTTTTTGATTTCTTGTTGGAAGAATGTAAAAGCCATGGATCAGTCAGGAGGCTGGGCTGATAGCATGGTGACAGGAAACGAGGAGATTTGCTGAATTGAACCATGGTACCTGGAGGTCAGACTCAGCAACCACAGAAACCACTTGCCTCCAAGTAGATGGGCCCAAAAATCTACTACCGGCTGCATACGGCTCAGCAGGAAGTCAGCACACATGCCATTCCTGGGGAGCACGGCCCTGCCGAGATCTCAGAGGCAGGGAGGCCTGGGGGAGGCCAGGAAGACGGGGAGGGCCTTCCAAGAAGTGGCTTTTTATTACATTTTTTTCTAAATATAAATTAACTAGTATTTATATTATGGAAAATTTGGAACCTATAAAACTTTTGAAACACTGATTGAATTCACAAGCCCAGGGCATGCCTTTTCATGGTTCTTTAAAACTTGTTAAACCTACTTTTTGCATTTGTATGCCATTGTTCTGTTATAGCATAATTTCTGGAAGCATTCTCCTACCATTAGGTACTTACGTTATTTCCAGATTATTCCAGATGACCACCATGGACACCTTTGTTCATAAACCTTGTCTCCCTTTACCCAGAAGCTTAAGTACTGGGTCAAAGGTATGACCGCCCCCCTGCCACTTTCAAAGTTTAATATTCAAAATAACAATTTTGTTATAATACATGAAATAGCATACTCATCATAGAAAAAAATACTTCAATGAAAAAATAGTATTGGAGTTCCAGCTTCTGGTCCAGCATGTCAGGAGCTTGGAACTAATAATAAGTAAAAATCTGAACAAACCAAAAAAGCAACAACTCTTCTCAGATCCATCAGAGAAGTGAATCACAGACAAACCACTGCTCCCCACACTGGAGAGAGCGGCAGGCTCATACAGGGGCTCCCAAGTCACCAGGGCAGACGTGTCCACGAGAACCAGTGCTGGGGTGGAAAACCCGAACTGTAATTGACGGGTCACTGGGTGCTTGGTGTGGACAGGCCCAACACCCCAGGGGGACCCAGTCATCAGAGACCCCACACTTTGGGGAGTTTTATCTCCAGGAGCTCGACCAGGTTCTCACAGTGAAGATGGGGGAAAACCCCCTCATGCTTTTGGTGGGGGGTGGGATGGGAGGGAAGGAACCATTCTGCAATATGCAAGAGCACTCTATGCTTCTTAATAAGCCTGCCCTCGGGGAAGCTATTTAACCAGCGCCTAGCCGGAATGGGTATTATCGGAGCCTAACTGACCTGGAGGAAGGGACACAGCCGGCTCCGGCCAACTCTGCCACCCTGTCCCACCTGAGGTGGTGATAAAAGCTGAGAAACGCTTGTGAAGAGCACAGTCCAGTCACAGGCTCATGAAACTCTGAGACCAAATCATAGGACTACAGAATTCTCTCCTTCCCTATATCTTGCTACCACATCACTACAGCCCTATCTATCAGAGTCCATTCTATCCAGTCCATCAAGTCCAGTTACCCACAAAAAATTACAAGGCATACTAAAAGCCAAAAGAAACCACCACAGTTTGAAGATAGAGCAAGGATCAGAACCAGACTCAGATATGACAGGGATGTGGGAATTATCAGACCAGGAATTTTTTTTTTTTAAGATTTTTATTGGGGAATTGGGGGGATGGGAACAGTGCTGGGGAATTGGGGGAAGGGGAACAGACAAGTTGCTGTCCTTTTGTTCTTCAGTCTGGTTGTGGAGGACGTTGCTTCACTGGCCCAAGTTGGCACCATCATTGCACTCTTCCCGGGCGAGGCAGATCAGTCGCCGGCTTCTGGACGGCCGCTCACTGCGGCTGCTGGCCGCTCACGCTGGCTGCTGGCTACATACGGTAGCCCATGGCAACCCACTGCCACAGGGGCTGCAGCCTATGCCGTCGCCGGCGACTCACGGCAGCTCAGCTCCAGGTCGAGCTGTTGTTCAGCATCTTAGCTGTGGAGGGCAGTGTCACTGGCCCTCATATGTGGGATCCAAACCGGGGCCCTCTGGCATCCCAAGCGAGTTCTTAACCATCGCGCCACTCGGCCGGCCCCAGACCAGGAATTTAAAACACCTATGATTAATATGCTAAGCACTCTAGTGGATGGATTGTGGGCAGCATTTAATGGTAGACGGGCGATGTAAGCAGAGAGATGAAAATTCTAAGAAAGAATCAAAACAAAATGCTGGGGAGCAAAACACTAACAATAATGAAGACTGCCTTTGATGGGCTCATTACTAGACTGGGCACAGCTGAAAAAGAATCTCTGCGCTTGAGGATATATCAATAGAAACTTCCAAAACAGAAAACTAAGGAGAAAAAAGACTGGGAAAAAAAAAACAACAGACTATCCCGGTCTAGGATATTTAAGTCCCAATATCCAATTGTGGGACAACTACAAAAAGTATAAAAAAAATGCATAATGGGAATACCAGAGGGACAAAGAGAGAAAGGAACAGGAGCAATATTTGAAAGAATGATAACTGAGAATTTTCCCAAAATGAATGTCAGACCCCAAACAACAGATCCAGGAAGCTCAGAGAACACTGAGAAGGAAAAATCCTCCCAAACCCAATACAAATACCATTTTTAAACTGCAGGCCAAAGATAAAGAAAATATCTCTAAATAAGCCAGAGTGAAAGAAACTTACCTATAGAGGAACAAAGGTAAGAATTGCATCCAACTTCTCAGAAACCATGCAAGCAACAAGAGAGTGGAGCAAGATATTTAGTGTTGAGAGGAAAAAACCACCAACCTAGAATTGTGTACCCTGCAAAATTATCCTTCAAAAATGAAGGAGAGTGCTGGCCAAGTGGGGAGTTGGTTAAGAGCTGGCTTGGGACGCCAGAGGGTCCCGGTTCGGATCCCACATATGCGGGCCAGTGACACTGCCCTCTACAGCTAAGATGCTGAACAACAGCTCAACCTGGAGCTGGGCTGCCGTGAGTCGCCGGCGACGGTGTAGGCTGCAGCCCCTGCTGCAGTGGGTTGCCATGGGCTACCATGTGTAGCCAGCAGCCAATATGAGCGGCCAGCAGCTGCAGTGAGCGGCCGTCCAGAAGCCGGCAACTGATCTGCCTCGCCCAGGAAGAGCTGCAATGATGGTGCCAACTTGGGCCAGTGAAGCGATGTCCTCCACAACCTGACTGAAGAACAAAAGGACAGCAACTTGTCTGTTCCCCTTCCCCCAATTCCCCAGCACTGTTCCCATCCCCCAATTCCTGAATAAAAAAATCTTAAAAAAAAAAATGAAGGAGAAATAAAGACTTTCTCATACAAACAAAAACCGAGGGAATTTGTTGCCAGTAGACCTGCGTTTCTGAAAATGTTAAAAGAGGTTCTACAGGGAGAAAGAAAATGACACAGGTCAGAAGTAGGTTTACATAAATAAGGAAGGCCATCAGTGAATGAATACCTGAAGATAAAACAAAAACTTTTATGTTTCACTCCTAACTGAACCAACAGATAACAATTTGTTCAAAATAATATATATATAATATATATAATATATAATATATATATATATACACTTATTTATTTATTTATTTATATTTATGTATGTATATAAGGGTGAAATCTGCCTTTCTCCACTGAGTACGACATCAGCTGTGGGCTTGTTATATATGGGCTTTATTATGTTGAAGTATGTTCCTTTTAAACACACCTCGCTGTGAGTTTTCATCATGAAAGGATGTTGAATTTTGTCAAAGGCCTTTTCTACACCTATCGAGATGATCGTATGCTATTTGTCTTTCATTCAGTTAGTGTGGTATATCACATTTATTGATTTTTGTATGTTGAATCATCCTTATACCCCAGGGATAAGTCCCACTTGATCATGGTGTGCCTGTGTTTAATGTGCCGTTGAATTTGGTTTGCTAGTATTTATTTTCTTTGAGAGTTTTTGCATCTATTTCCATCAAGACTATTGGTCTACAGTTTTCTTACAGTGCCTTTGTCTGACTTTGGTATTAGAGTAATGCTGGCCTCATAAAATGAGTTTGGTAATGTTCTCTCCTCTTCAATTTTTGGGGAAAGTTTGAGAAGGATTAGTTTTAATTCTTCTTTAGATGTTTAGAGGAATTCACCATGAAGCCCTCTGGTCCTGGGTTTTTATTTGTTGGGAGGTCTTTTTTTTTTTTTTTTTTTTTAGCTGAGCCATCCTGCTACCTATTGGCAGCTCAGCGGCTGCTCAGCTCGGGCTGAACTCGAACTGCTGTTGCTCAGAGCTCAAACTCTTGAGCGAGCTCTTAACCAACTGAGCCACTCGGCCGGCCCGGGAGGTCTTTGATTACTGATTAAATCTCCTTACCCATTCTTGATCTGTTCAGATTTTCTGTTTCATCATGATTGAGTTATATGTATGTGAGAATGAATTCCTTTCTTCTAGGCTGTCCAGTTTGTAGAAAGGAGTAAAATTAATTGTCTCTGTTTACATATGACATGATCTAATATACAGAAAATCCTAAAAACTCCACCATAAATATTTTAGAACTAATAAACAAATTCAGTAAAGTTGCAGAACACAAAATCAACACTCAAAAATCAGTTGTGTTTTTATACAGTGACAATGAACTATCTGAAAAAACAAAACAAAACAAAAAACAATCCCACGTACAACAGCAGTACAAACAACAAAATACTTAGGAATACATTTCACCAAGGAGGCCAAAGATTTATAAACCGAAAACTATAAGACACTCATGAAAGAAATTGAAGAAGATGCAAATAAATGTAAATACATCCCATTTTCATGGATCGGGAGAATTAATGTTTAAGTGTCCCTATTACTCAAAGCCATCTACAGATTCAGTGGAATCCCTATCAAAATTCCAATTGCATTTTTCACAGAAATAGAAAAAAATTATCCTAAAACTCGTATGGAACCACAAAGAGCCAAATAGCCAAAGCAATCTTAAGAAAGAAGAACAATGCTGGAGGCATCACACTTCCTGAATTCAAACTCCTTATTACAAAGCTATAGTAATCAAACCACTATGGTCCTGGCATAAAAACAGACATATAGACCAACGGAGCACAATAGAGAGCCCACACACATACAGTCAACTAAGTTTTGACAAGTGAGGATCCTCAATGCAGGAAGTCTCTTCGATAAATAGTGTTGGGAAAACTGGACAGCCACATGAAAAGAATGAAACTGGACCCTTCCGGATCTGATTCCTTCTGGGAAAGCAAAACTATGGAGACAGTGAAAGGATCTGAGGTTGCCAGGGGTTGGGAGGAGGAAGGGGTGAACAGGAGGAGCACAGAGGATCCAGGCCAGTGAAGCGACCCTGTCAATACTGTGATAGTAGGCGGTGTCACTGTACAGTTGTCCCAACCCATAGAATACACCAACAGTGAACCCTGGTGTAAACTGTGGACTTTGGTGATGATGGTGTGTCACTGTAGGTTCATCAATTGTATCAAGTGTACCATCTGTGGGGATGGAGGTAGTAGGGGAGGCTGTGGGTGTGTGTGGGTGGGGGCGTACGGGAAATTTCTTTACCTTCCCCTCGGCTTGGCTGTGAGCCTAAAGCTGTTTTGTTTTGTTTTTAAAGTCTATTTTAAATAATAATAATAATAATAGTCAATAGCACTATATCATCTAGCAATAACCACTTTCCCCCAAACACTGTATTATGAATAATTTGAAACACACAGCAAAACTGAAAGAGGTCTGCAGCATGTATTAGGCTGAATAATGGTCCCCAAAGATATCAGGTGCGAATCCCCGGATGCCTGTAAATCTTGCCTTATTCAGAAAAAGGTTCTTGCAGTTAGGATTAGGGAAGGACCTTGAGACAGGGAGGGGCTGTTTATCCTGATTATTGGGCGGGTCCTGAGCACAATCAGAAGTGTTTTTTTCATCAGAGAGCAGCCGAGAGGGATCTGATACAGAGGACAAGGCAATGTGACCACAGAGGCAGAGACGGGCGAGATGTGGCCACCAGCTCAGGAGTGCCAGCGACCACCAGGAGATGGGAGAGGCAGGGAGCAGCAGAGTGAGCGTGGCCCCGCCCACACCTTGATTTCCGCCTTCCAGCCTCCAGAATGGGAAAGACTCAATTTCTGTTGTTTTAAACTACCCAGTCTGTAGTCGCTTGTTACAGAAGCCACAGGATACTCAGTGAGTGCCCAGATAGTCACTGTCCGGGTGTGACCACTCACATCTCACTCCACTCCATCACTTACCCACCCGTCTAACCACCCTTCCATCCATCCATTAATCTGTCTTTTTATGCAACTCAAAGCAAATCGCAAATCTTAGTACATTTCCCTCTGACTACTTCAGCACACTTACCATTAACTGGAATTCGACAATAGTTTTTCTTTTGATGGACAATTTACATGCAATGCACAAATCTTAAATGTGTATTTGCTGAGTTTTGACTGACGTGTGATCCAACCTCTTATCAAGATCTAGAATGTCATTATCACAATTCCCAGACAATCTTCTCCCACATGCCACAAAAGCGGCCTGGTCTGGTTTTTTCTACCATAGAATCGTTTGGTTATTCTAGAATTTTATGTAAATGGTATAATTATGAACTCCTTTGTGCGAGACTTCTTTCATTTACATGAAAAAGTGAGTGCTTCCACCTCCCACATTCCGGCTACAAGGCACAGTCCCCAGCTCTGGGGGCTCTAATCAAGTGAGGGACAGGCACGAGTCCACCGGTAATGATGGTATAATGCAATATACGAGGGCAAGTGCAGGCGTCTTGGCTGGCCCTTAGAAGAGACGTCCGACTCTTGAGAGGTTAGAAAAGGCTTCTAGAAGTGACAATCAGAATAACTCACAAAGGATGAGTACGAAGTCCACAGGACACAGTGGGTATGCATGGGGACGCAGAACATGGCGGAAGTGGAGCAGTGTCCTCGCTCCACTGGTGACCCTGGACACCTGCTGGGTCTATGTTGGGGGAGGGAAGGAAGGAAACAAGGGGGCCTGGGCAGGTCTTCCTTGGCTGGTCCGGTCCTGCTGACTAGGGCCAGTGTTCTTGGTGCTGAAAGCTGACTCTTCATCTTAGGTGAGGTCTCTGGAGACCCCTCTGATCCCATCACTGAGTTTCCCGTCTCAATTCCCTTGCTCACCCCAGGATGGTGGTGCCATCTCTCGCTCCTTTCCACCAAGGTCTTTTCACACCCCCAGGTGGCCCTCCTGGTTGGGATGTACGTAGGCCCCGAACGGCTCTCTCGTGCTGTGGGACCCACACCAGCTCTCATGGTCGGCCCCAGAGCACTCTGGGAGTGTGGTTGCTTCCAGACTGAGGGTCCCAGTCTGCTGCTGCAGCTTCTCATACAGCCCCTCATCCCTACAGGGTCAGGGGCTCCCAAGCACAGAGGACCTCATCCAGTCCTCCCAGTCACATCCTCGAAGCTGCTTTCACAAGGCCAGGGTCACCGTAAGCCACCCCCGACCCCTTTTCCCTCCATGACAGGGCCCCCAAAACAGCTCTCTCCAAAGGCATCTGGTTCTGATCTCCAAGGACCCTTCTCTTGGCGCCTCCACCTCTTCTGTAGGCTGGACATGGGTGGTCCAAAGATTACAAAGCTGGTTTTCTCCTGCCTCCTTTACAAGCCCGCCCTCCGTGGTGGTCTCAAAGCCGCCTCCGGACGCTGGCCTCTGTCACTGGGGCCTCAGGTAGGAAGGACAGAGGCCCGTTTTCACATCCCGGTTCATTTGCTTTCCCTCCCCCTTCTCTCCCCAGCCTGTGGAGTGTTTATCAAGTTGAGGGTGGAAAAACTCTCTCACATTCATTCCTCATTCTTCCCAAATCTGTTGTTTATGGTACAAACATGTTTATAACATTGGGCGCACAAAAATTTAACCTTTTAAGACTACAAAGACCTTTTCTCAATGTACCGTCTCATCTGCGGAGTTTCGAATGTTTCGAAAGCTGAAAAGAGTCTCCTTTGCTTTCTGTTGTTTGGTGGGGGCCTCGCTTCTCCGAGCCGGAGGTCTTGACAATGCCCGCTGTTGCAGGATCCTGAGGGAAGGGGCATCTGACAAAGGGCCATTGCCAGGAATGGGCAGCGCTGCCCACCGCCCTTCAGGGTAGCCACCCTGCCCCTCACTGCCCTTGCCAAGCCACCGGTCTCTTCCCAGACTGCAGACAGGCCCCTCCTGCTCTCCCCGCCTCTCCCATTCCTCTCACCGAACACCCAGTCTCTCTCTAGTGGTGCCAGGGTCACCGCGCTCCAGCCTGAACTGGGCTGCGCTTAAAGCCTCAGTGGTTTCCCACGGTCCAGGGAAGGGAACACAACGGTCCCGCGATGTGTGAAGCCTGTGGCTCCACCCGGCCAACCCGACCGCCCACCCCTTCCATGGCGCCAGCACACGGAGGTCTGTGTGCCCGCAGGACCTTCTGGCATCGCGTCCCCTCCGCCTGCAACACTTCCCCGCGGCTTACCAGGGCTGGAAACACCCTTCCTTCTCTGATGAACTTGAACGTCACCTCCTCAGGGAGGCCTGACCTAACCACACAGTAGGTCACGACCCCCGGTTTTCTTTTGTACACATGATTTCTTTGTTTGATCGCACTTACTACAAATTACAATGATGTATTTATGGTCTGTTGACCTATTTGTGAAATGTCCCCCTCACTGCAAACTGTAACTTCCAAGACTCCAGAAGACTTTACACCCAGCCTACAGTACATAGCAAGTGCTGAATAAAATGCCTTGGAGCAAACGCACCAGTGAGTGGCTCAGTCCAGGGAGCCTGGCCGGTGGGAGGGCTCAGGTCATCGTCTACGGCATGAACGCCCAGACAGAAGGAGAAAAGCCAAAGGAGGACAGTGAGGGCGAACGAGTTGCTTCCAGACGTTTCCGGTCAGGAACAACGCTGCCAAGAACCTGCTGGCATGGGAATATGCGCACATCTCTAATTAGTCTTTAAAAGTAAGTGGCTGGAAATGGAAGTACTGGTCCAGCGGCACAGACACTCGCACGGCTTTACACACACGTTCCCTCCCTGAAAACTGTCTCTTGGTAAAAGCGTGTGGGTCTCCCTAACCCTGTGGACACTGGGTGACACTGACGTTAGTGGAAGAGATAGATATTTAAAAACAAAACAAACAAACAAAGAACAGGAAAGCATATGTAGAGAGGCTGTGGGCATATCGCACGTTGTTAAGCTGGCCCTGGAGGCCGCGATGTGCCATCTCAGCGTGGGTGAGTGGCAGGTGTGCTCGATTTTCTTCTCTTCGCCCCGCCTGCCCTGGCTCCTCCCAGCCCTGCGCATGCGCATCTTCATCCCTTCGGTGCTGGGCGTGGCCTCGCAACTGGCTTTGGCCAGTGGAATATGGCACAGAGGCGTTAAACACTTCTTGCACCTCTGCACCCCCCCACCACCACCACCATGAGGGGTCCCAGAACTAGTGTGTGGAGCGGAAGTAGAGTCAACCCTCAGCCTAGAGCAGGCCCACCTGACCTCAGCTGGGTCCCAGCCCCTCCCAGGTGTGTGTGCCCTGTGGGGACTGTGTAAGATGACAGGGGAAAGTGGGGACAAGAGTGAGGGGTCGCTGCAATATCTCAGCTGGAGATGGCTGCGATTTGCATTAGGGCAGTAGGTGAGTTTAGTAAAAAGTCAATAAACAAGTGTTAAGTGAAATACGTTTTTTGGATGTAAAACGGGTAAGATTTACTGGCAGATCAGTGTGGTGGGTTAAAGGTGACCACAGATTCTTCTGTCAGGAGATGGGGTCTTTTCCCTTCCCCTTCAATCTGGGCTGGCTGCATTCTCTGACCAATAAAATGTGACACAAGTGACAAGAAGTCAATTGCAAAGTCGGCCCTAAGAGCTCCAGCTTTCACTTTTGCTCTTGGAACGCTGCGGCTTGGAATCCAGCCACCAAGATGAGAAGACCAGGCCATTGGAGCTGCCGCTCGGCTCGGCGGAGACCTGGGGAACCCTGACGGGTAGCCATGCTGAGCTCCCAGCAGACAGCCAGCACCAGCTTGCAGTGATGTGAGTGGAGCCCTCTGACTGTCCCAGCCCCGGAGGACTGGGTCCCCCCCAATAGCAGGGGGAGCAGAAGAATCAGCCAACTGAGCCCAGTCGCCCTAAAGAATCGTGAGAGAGCACGAATGGTGGGGGAGGCTGTTTCAGTACAGTCAGCGTTGACTTTAGAGTTTACTATTTAGGGAAGTGGCCCCCAAGAGCATCAGCCAAGGACCCCCACCTGTATCTGGACCTGATCTGGACATGAAATCCTGGACCTCAGGCCTGAGTCTGATGCCGTAATGCAGCGGTTCTCAGCCTGTGGGTCACGAGCCCTTTGGGGGTCGAACGACCCTTTCATTCCACAGGGGTCACCTAAGACCATCGGAAAACAAAAAGATATTTACATTACGATTCATAACAGTAGCAAAATTACAGTTATAGAGTAGCAACGAAAATAATTTTATGGTTGGGGGTCACCACAATATGAGGAACTGTATCAAGGGGTCGCGGCATTAGGAAGGTTGAGAACCGCTGCCGTAATGGATCAGGGTGAAAGGGTTTTGCTTACGAGAAGAAAGTAAATAATTCATGGCCACAGAGAAGACTGCACTGGGTTAAAGATGGCCCCACATTCTTTGTCCCTCCTCCTGTGAAGAAGCCAGGCCATGTGGAGAGGCTGCATGGAGGACTGCCAAGGAGCTCCCAGCGGAAAGCCAGCACCCACTGCCAGCCGTGAGGGTGGGCGATGCCAGCCCACTTCATCCTCCCGGTACTGAAGCCCCAGCCAGAACCACATAAAACTAAATAAGCACCCATGAGCCCAGTCAGCCCACAGAATTCACGTGACAGCAAATGGCTGCTATACTCTACGCCACTAAGTTTGGGGTGCGTTTGCTGCACAGCAATGGAGGGCTGAAAGCACAGGTGTGAGAGGAAAAGGGAATCAAACTCAACCCCAAGATCTCTGGCCCGAGCACTGGGCGAAGGGCACTGTGGCTGGACCGCGGGGGAGGACCGGACTTAACCCGGGTTAGAAATCAAGAATCCGGGGTTGGATATTTTAAATTTGAGGTGCAATTGGACACTGAGCCGGAGATGGTGAGCAGGCAATGCAGATTTCAGGGGGCAGGTCCCTGTGGTTTCGGGCGTCGGCACTGCACCGATGCTGTATACAGCTGTGGGCTGGATGGTCTCCTACAGAACGAACGCAACTGCAGAAGAGAAGCCACCGAGGGCCCAGGGCTGGGCTTTGGGACACGGAGGCAGTACCTATGAAGACTGGGGAAAAGCCAGGGAGAAGCCAGAAAACAAGGGACAAGCATCCTGGAAGCAAAAGGAGATGGAATTACCAGGAAAGGTGGTGGCCAAAGGTGCTGAGTGGGTGAGGGAGACGGAACTGGCAGGGGACCTTCCGTGACCTCGAGAGCAGCTTCAGTGGTGCTGAGGGCGTGAATGCCGATCGAGGCGGATTGGGGAACATGTGGGAAGTAAAAAAGCAGACAGAGAAGAGAGCAGACCGACAATGCGTTCAGGGGCGGAGCAGCGGAAGGGGGAGTATTTGTGAAGACGGTGCTATTGTAGCGCGTTTCTAAGGTAAGGGGCAGGGTCTGGAGGGGAAGAGAGCTTGATGACGTAGAACACAGTCAATGAAAAGCAGACCCATGAGCGGGTGACGGGGGTTGGCACAGGTGAGCTTGTCCTTGGGAACACAGAGACGTCATCGTCTGTGACAGGTGGGCCCAAGCACAGGTGGGTGTAGATGCAGGTGGATTTGTAAACTGGATAATGGGGACTTCTTATCTGAGGACTTTCAGATAAGAAGTGAGGACAGCAGTGAGACGGAAGAGGGAAGGGGTATTAGACTCTTGAAGAGAACGGAGAGAGTGTGCTGAGCCCTTGTGATGAAGTGAAGAGACAGGAGGTGAGTGCGCATGACCACAGCCGGGCACAGAGACAGTGGAAGCTCAGAAGGAGAGAACCCCCGAGAAAGAATTCTCCAGGAAAATGCAACATCACACGGGAAGTGAGACGAGCACGTGCAGGGCGCGGTCCTGCAGATTCCGTCTTGCTCTCTCCCTCTCTGCTCTTTGTAGCTCGTGAAGTCATGCTAGATGTCGCCTCGCATGGTCTTAGGATGAGCAGGGCCTGGAAACACAACTCCTCTCGAACAGTCAGGGCTGTGACCTTGAAGAGGGGGAGGAGGGCGCTCTGTGGCCCAGGAAAAGGGCACAATCAGAACTGCTCTGCTTTAAGGCTGAAAAGAAAAATTTGCAAAAAATGCTGACAATTGGGGAATCTCAGTCTTCATTATTTGTATTCTTTCTAACCTCCTGCAGGTTTGAAACTTTTCAAAATAAAAATTGGGGAGGAGAAAAGGAAATTCTGCTTGGCCACTTAAGGTGTAAATCTTCAGGTAAGGGGGGCACTGACCAGCTCTCTAATCCTGGGACAGCAGGCTCTGAAGGTGACAGAATGTGGGCTTGAAAGAATTGAGAATCAAGAGGGGCGTAAGTGGGGCACAGAAAGAGTGGAAAGCTGTCCTCCTCAACAAGGTGAAGGTCACCTGTCCTGGGAGCAGGACCAAGGAGGCAGCTGGCCTCTAGGTAGCCAGCTGCCTGTGGACACTGGACCACAGCCTGAAACAGCGACCCCACATGGCAGGGAAAGGCACTACAGGGGTGGGGACATCACTCCCTGTGGAAGCCAGACTCTGGGACCCTACCACCCAGACTGTGTAACACCTGGGATGTTGTGGGGAGGGAAAGGGTACGCTTCAAGAGAGAAAAATCTAGTACTTTCCCCCAAAATATGTTGGGTACATATTTCAGGGAACAAAAAAAGCCCTTCTCCAGCCACATAATTTATAGGACAAGAAAAACGTCTGCTCCCCCAATCTACAGTCAGTGCTCCTGGAGGGAGCACCCCATTCCAGATGGGGCATTTGGTTCCTGGCTCTGTGTTCCAGGGAACCTGGGCCGGGACATGAGCTGAGGCAAGAAAGGTCAGTGACTGCCGGGGGTCGCTGTCTCACTGGCAGGGCAGGGGCAGCTCAGCCTCTGGTCCCGTCCAGGCCGGTTCCCCACTCCAAAGCCCCGACGCCCCATTGGGCTAGACCAGCATTTCCCAAAATGCATTTGAGGAACACAGGATGGGGAGACACACGGTGAAAACCCAGCCATTTATTAAATGCATGTGAAAACCTACATTCTGAAACCCCATGGAGATCTGCGTGTAAGAGCGTCGGCTGACCCAGCATCTCCCAAACTCATCATCTGATGTGACCTTCGGAGGAGCCCTCTGCCAGGGCTCTGGAACCCACTGTGGGAAAGTCTCTTCTGAGGACTGGACCCCTGCATTAGTCTCCTGGGGCTGCCGTAGCAAATGGCCAGAAAACTGGGCAGCGTAAAGCAACAGCAGCTTGTTCTCTCCCAGCTCTGGAGGCCTGAGATCAAGCTGTCCCAGGGCCATGTCCCCTCCAGGGGCTCCGCAGGAGGGCCCTTCCTGCACCTTCAGCCTGCGGCCACACCACCCAACCTGCCTCTGTCTTTACCCGGTCCGGCCCCTGCACCCCCTGTGGCCCTGTCTGTCTCTTGTGAGGACACAGGTCCCTGCATTTAGGTGCTGCCCTAATCCGGAATGAGCTCACTGCCAAAGCCTAACCTCCAAGGCCCTTACTCCAAATGAGGCCACCCTCTGAGCTTCCAGGTGGACCCCCGTCCGTCCCTGTAGCCCTCAAGCAGCCTCCTCGAGGGCCGGGCCTCCTTCCACGACTTGTTTCTCGTTACTGGTTCCCGTCACCTCCCCGCCAGCCTCTTTCCCTTTCTGCTGTGACAGCCCGTTCTGACGCCACCCCCGCGGCCCGCACCCACCCCGGCCGCACGCAGCCGCAGGACCCGCAGAGTCTGGCTGCACAGGGGGGCCCGCGACGCCCCGTTGCGTCCAGCCAGGAGGCCTCCGCTCTGCAGGCCCGCGCCGCGCCGGGAGGCCGGGGCCAGGCCAGGGCGCCGGCGCTTGTCTTGGGCCGTGACCGGAAGCGCGTGCCGGGCTGAGCGCCGGGGAATGCCGGGAAGGCCGCCGTTTCACCGCCTCGAGGAGGGCCGGCTCCGCGACGTAAAACGCTTGGCTGGCACCTTCGCGCTGAAGCGCTCAGACTCACAGCCACGGCTGTGTTTCCCAGCGACACTAACGAACATCCGTTTAACGACTGGGCTGCGCCCCGCACAGGAAGGCTCTCGCCCGGGGAGCACTTCCACGGGGGAACCGGCTCCGTAGAAGCTTTTACATTAACGACATTCCCCACAACTCTTACTTCTGCAAAAGGAAGGCCTCACACCCGCACGGCCTCCCCCAGCGGGCATGCGTGGGTGGAGGAACGGGGCGGGGCCTCTGGGGGCGGGGCCGCTGGGGGCGGGGCTCCGCGGGAGGCCACACCCCCGCCACGTGCAAGCCGCTCCGGGGGCCAGGGGAGGTCTCCTCTGCTTCGCACAGTTTCTCTTCAGAGGACGTTGTCCGTAGGGGACTAAATGGCCCTCACGTTTTTTGTAGACCTCAAAGACCGGGTGGCGACCGTGCTGGCCAAGCCCTGTGATGCCGCCACAGCGTGTCACCGCGCTCGCCCCGACGGACTGCAGATCTGCGAGGCAGGTGTTATTATCTCCTAAAAATGCACAGACAGGCTCAGAGAGGCCGCGGGACTTGCACCGGGTAACAGAGCAAGTACGCGCGGAAGCAGGGGCCGGGATTCCGTGCTTCTGGCTCCAACGTCTGTTTTGGTTCCACTAAGCTGGGGAGAGTGGGCTGGTTTTTAAGCCCAGTCAGGCCCGGATGACAAGGTTTTGGTGAAGGACAGACAGCACAGACGACAGTGGCCCCATAAGATTAATCCCTGCCGTCTAGCGACATCAGAGCCATCGCTGAGAGAGAGGCGTGTTCACAGCGCTATCTGCTGACCATCAGGTCTACGAAGAAAAAAAAAAACCAAGCTCACCAACATGGGTGCGTTTGTGAAAAGAGTGACACATCCTCAAGAAGAGCCTCAGGCCGCCCTTCAGGAGGTGTTCCAGAAGAAGGTGTCCTTGTCATAGGAGGTGACAGCTGCAGGCCTGCCATCGCCCCTGAGGCCTTCCTGGGGGACAGGATGTGGAGGTGGAGGGCAGTGACACTGATGGTCCTGACCCCGCGTGGGCCAAGCTAACGTGTGTCTTTGCTTTAACAAAAAAAAAAATGGAAAAAGTAAAAAAAGTAAATAAAAAATTTTAAAATAGAAAAAAGTTTATAGAATAAGGATATAAACAAAATGTTTTTTGTACCGCTGTATGATGTGTTTGTGTTTTAAGCTGAGTATTATTACAAAAGAGCCGAAAGTTTTAAAAAATTAAAAAGTTTATAAAGTTACAGTAGGCTAAGGTTAACTTATTATTGAAGAAAGGAAAATATTTAGTTATAAATGTGGTTATAAAGTTTCCAGTCGTGCACACTCAGGTCCTGGCCCGTCACAGCCACTCCCCCCTCACTCACGACTCCCCCAGAGCAGCTTCCAGTCCTCAGGCTTCATTTACAGCGAGTGCCCTGTCCAGATGTGCCGTTTGTCGTTTACACCATATTTTTGCTGCATCCCTCTATGTTATGTGCTACAGTTGCCTGCAGTACTCAGTGCAGTCACGTGCTGTACAGGCCTGTAGCCCAGGAGGCACGGGCTGGACCACACAGCCAGGTGTGCAGTGGGCGGGGCCGTCCAGGTGTATGGGAGTGCCTCTACAGTGTTCGCGCAACAACACCACCACCTAACGATGCAGGGAGCTACGGGTGCCACTGGACTCCTGATTGACCGGGATGGGCAGCCAGACCTCCCATGGCTGTCCTCACACCCCTGCAAGTCCTGCCTTCCCCCACACAATCCAGTCTCATCTAACTTAAAACTTAAACCTCTCTTCCTATGTGAAACTTCTCCCCACCAGCTCTGGCCCGACCCACAAAGGCCATCTACCAGCCAGGAGTTGTGAGGAGGGTGGTCTGCATGTCCCCCGCCTCCTCTGCACTCTCCAACACCCACAACCCTGCAACCCTGCAACCCTCAGCTCTTGGGGTGGGCAGCAGTGGGGGGGGGGGAAGGGAGGGGTTGATGAAACGCCCACCACAGCCTTGCTCTGGCAGCTGTCCACACACTCGCCTCAGGGCACTGCCAGTCCTGAGCTTACACTGGTTGACCTCCACGGCCCTTGGCTCCTGCTCCCCGTGGTCCATCCTTCAACAGCTTTCCTGCCTTCCCCTCAGCGGGAGCTTTCAGATCAGCTGGAACTCAGCCGTGTCCAAGGCCCCACTCAGCAGCTTTGTGTCACCACAGGTGGGGCGCAGTCAGTGCCAGGACCAGCGACATCAGCGGGGTTGTGGCCCGGCCAAGATCAGGGCCAGCCGGCAGAGGCCAGGTGGGACACCTCCCCCACCCCAGCGCGGGGATGGGAGGAAGAGTTCCTGAATGGATGGTTTAAACCACAGAGTCCATTCGGAAGACACGGGATTACATTCCTGTTATCAGGCTACGTGGAGCCTCGAATCCGAAAATGAGTTTGGTCATAGAAAAATAATTGCTTTTTGAAACTTTTTATTAAAGTGCACTGTACAGACAGGAAAGTGCGTATCCTGAGTGTGGGGCTCAGTGAACTTCTCACCAACCAGAGGCGCCCAATAAAATCGTTGCTTTTCCAACTTTGCGTGTGTGGCCTGCAGGAATGTTCCCACTGCACAGGAAATGAGTCTTCCTGCCAACAAGGGTTGAAATCCCCTCACAGAGCCCCCGTCAGACACATGCCACCCAGGGCGGTCCCAGCCTCCCAGGCCAGAGTCCAGCAGAACAAACAGGTTCTTGTCGCCTATGGGGACAGAGGGTCCTTGAGGGAGCGACCTGGGGCTGCCCCAGCCCACGCAGAATATTCCTTAGAGAGTCAGTGCCCCCGCCCCCCAGAGTTACCTGGGAGCTTGTCAAGGCGGAAGCCCAGGCCGCTCTGTAACCCACATAACGTGTAAATACATGGTCCCTAGATCCCACTCTACTGGGCACGTTCAGAAAATCTGAACAAATCCTTTTGTTGTCTTCCGAGAGTTAAAGAACCTCTTGAGGGCTCGTGGGCCCGGGTGTCAGTCTGCTCAGGCACCGTAATAAGTCCACAGGCTGGGCGACTGAAACGGCAGCAACTTACAATCTCACAGTCTGGAGGCCACACGTCCAAGGTCAAGGTGTCACAGGGCTGGTTCCTCCCGAGGCCTCTCTCCTTGGCATGCAGATGGCCGTCTGCTCCCTGTGTCCTCACGCGCTCACCCCTCCATGTCCAAACTCCCTCTTCTTATAAGGACAGCAGGAACCTTGGGTCAGGACCCACCCACATGGCCTCATTTTAACTCAGTCACCTCTGTAAAGACCCCATCTCCAAACACAGTCACACTCTGAGGCCTGGGGGTTTAGTTAGGGCTTCAACATAGGAATTCTGGGGCCACACTCAGGCCACCCCAGCCAGCTACCTCCTGCCTGGCTCTTAGAGATACCTGGCGCTGGGTCAGGGGGACACCACGTACAGAGTCCTGTCCTCACGAGAACAGAGTATGATGTGCAATGAACCGCCCCAGGCAAGCAGCCCCCGCCCAGCTGTGTGAGCACAGCTGATTCTGATGGGGCGTCCACACTGCACACGGGCTTCAGGCCACATGTCTCTCAGTGGGGGAGGGGGATTTGAGGCATTCAGAGGCGGCGGCAGTCGTCCTGGTGACAAGTAACGAGGACACACTGAGGCATGGGCCGCAAGGGGACTGGTCAGCTGTGGAATCGCTTGCAGACGTCTGTGAGTGAGGAAGGACCGGGCTGACTGCACCAGGAGACGCACCATATCGGGGAGGAGCGGGGAACGCGTGCCTGACAAGCAAGGGCTGAAAACGCGTCCCTGTCTAGACTCTGTAACTGCAAAGGTGTTTTATTTCCTGGAACAGTTAGATCAAAGGACATCGTTTTAAGACTCTGAGCTGCTATTTTCATTTCTCTGGGGAAACCATCAGAGGCAGCCGCCAGTTCCTATCAGTGAGGGCTGAAGGGGACGAGCGGAGAGGCTGCCTCCCTTTCGAAAGCGGGACCCGTCAAAGACCCCTGCGCTTGCCAATCTCGCTTCTCGGGAAATGTGTCGCTTGAAACGACGCTGCCCCAATAGCAGATGAAAAATGGAAATTCCTTTGGCAGAAGGAAAAAGGATCCAGCGCAGTGGATGAACTCGCCCTGGCTCCAGGGCGCACACGTGCTCCCCAAAGCCATCGCAAACGGGAACATGCTCCACTCGCGGCTTCTGGAGACTAGTGGAGTTCTCCACCTGCATCAGCTGGCGGGGGCCCTCCGGTCACCTTGTGTTGTCCAGGCCACCCGTCCACCACTACTGCCTCCACCTGCTTCCCAAGAATGGGGAGACTGCCCAACTGGGATGTCCTGGGGGAAAGGGAACCACTGCTCAGTCACTTGCATTTCCGTCATTCCTGTTTCTTTTTAGGAGAGGTCAGGGTCACTTAGCTTTATGTGTAGGGGACCCGAAAGCCACCCGCGCGGTGGAAGCCGAGGCCAGAAGAACCCCCAGCTTCCACGTATCCCCTGCCTGGGTCTGGGGTCTTAACCTGGCTACTGAAGGCTCAATCCTTTGCACTCAGGTACGAGTTCCCAAACAGTTCCAGCAGAAGAATCATTTATAAAATGAAATTTCGTCTGCATGCCCGTTCCATGTCATCACAGTTCTGTCAAATGCCTGTGACATCTCGTAGTTAATGACGGCACAGCAACCTGATTTATACAACAAATTACAGTGCAGTCTTCTGGCAGCAGAAGGCTGTCTCCTCGCCCCTGGTGGGAGGCAGGGGGCAGCTCAGGAGGGTGCAGCCTGAAACGGGTGGGGACCACAGGACCCCTCCCGCAGTGGACATTCCCAGACTCTGGAGGGACAGAGGGACAGCTCAGACATCAGCTCACAATGTGCTCCTATATTTATCCCTACAGAGGCAGGGGGAAAGCCAGCAATGCGCCAGGTGCTAGGTTCATCTGAGGATAAAACATCTAATATGGCCTTGTCTTCGCACTCAGAGCACAGACAAGTCCTCAGGGTGGAGATGTGGCAATGACAGAAAACTGTCCCTCACTTAAGTCAGACGTGAAGGAGAAGACGGGATGTGTAGGGAGATGGGCTGCGTCTGGCAAACTACATCGTAAGTAAGTCAAATTTTCCCCAATTTTTGTGATTTTAATGCCACGCCAAAAATTTGACTACGCGATTATTTTTAAGCAAGCTTTAAATAGAAAAAGATGCAAAAACCTCATAGGCAATGCGCAGAAGAAAAACATAGAAATGGCCCATAAATGAAAAATGTATATTAAACCACCCTAACCAATGTTTTCTTCCTTATATTGTAGTTTACTATATTTTCTAAATTTTGTAAATGGTCATGTTATTTTCATAAACCGAAAAGACTACTGACGGCATGAATCCATTTACATAAAGCTCCAAACAGACAGGAAGAGCCTGCGGGGCTGGGGTGCGCGTGGAGGCACCTCTGGGGTTCACACTCGCTGAGCCAGGGGAGGCTCTGGCGGCATTCTAAATCTCGACTTGGTGGCCATTACACGGACCTGTTCACTTTGTCAAAATTCACCAAGCTGAACACTTAGAATGTGTACACTGTTTTTGTATTTATGTCTACTGTAATATTTAAAGTTTACTTAAAAAAATACATATGGCAAAAGATATCAAGAAATAGAAAAAAAGTGTACCAAATATATTGGGTCGTCGGGAAAGTCATGACGCATATTTGCATTGGAAAACATAGAAAAATACGTCACACCTTCCCTGGCGACCCAATAGTTTAAACACAGATGACCAATGATGTGTAAATGCCTAAGATATACAGTGAGCATGAACTCACCAGGAAAAGCCAAATACCCAACAGAAAAGTGGGCACGAGACATAAATGAGCAAACGAAGTGGACAGAATGAGTCAATGTCCTGCCAACATATGAGAAGACGCTCAGAATCACTAGAAGTCAGGGAAATGCAAATGAGCAACAAGGAGATATCACTACACCCATTAAGACAGCAACAAATTAAAAATAAAAACAACTGCAGTACACACTGCTGGCAGGGTCATGGAGAAAGCAGTCTCCAATGCACAGCTAGTGGGCATGTGAGCTGTTCTGGTCTTTTCAGGAACCAGAGGCAAATGCTATTAAATTAAGATGGAATACCCTCCAGGTAGAATTCCGAACAACAGGAACTAAGTGAGACAAAGTGTTTTGTATTTTCAGAGTATCTTATGTTTTGTATTTCAACTTGTCTTCTTCTTCAAGTTCATAGGAGCTGCAGGCTCATACTGAAGGTCCCCTATAGATTGTTCCCCCTGTTTATTCACCATGGAAGAAGGGACGGACGCAGACCAGTGTTTGCTCCCCTGCGCTGAGAATTCTCTGTGCCCCTCCAGGTGTCCAGGAAGGCTCGGACCGGTGCAGTACTTTCTCTCTGGCCACCCCTTCCTGCTCAGCCCACTCAGCCCAGCCTGCACACTGCAGCCAGCAGAGCTTCGTGAAACATGGATGCCATCATGACATCATCTCTCAGCCGCAGACGAAACATTCTTGCCGCAGCCTGCACGCCCTGGCCCCTGCCGGCCACGCCAGCCTCACTTCTCACTGCTGAGCCCCTCCCTGGCCACTTCCGGCCCGACTAGCCTTTCGTCACTTGCTGGACTGCACCAAGCTCTTGGTCACTTGACAGCCTTCACTCAAGCCTCCACACTCGTCCTTCCAGCCCTGGTCTGGCCCCTTCTCCCACCAGTACTCACTCTCCGGGTCCCCGAGACCTTCCCGGCCCCTTTGCATCGTGGGTAAGTGATCGTGTGGTCCTTTGTGTGATGTCTGTTTCCCGCAGAGACTGTAGCTCCCTGGAACAGAGACCGCAGCTCCCTGGAACAGAGACCGCACCTGCCGTTGTCTCCACTGTGTCCCCAGCTCCCAGCAGGGTCCGTGCGAGGAAGGCACCCAGCCTGTCATTGCTGAATGCCACCCTGTGCATCCGGCCCTCTGTGTCTGGTGGGTGAAATGTCCTAGTGGACAGGAAGACAGAGCTGGTGCGCAATGACCTGAGGGGGGCAGAGGCAGGCAGTGGGGGACATGCTGGTGTCTCTTGGGGGTGGCAGGTGCGCAGGCCTTCCACGTTTCCCAAAAACACCCAACTACCTCATGACTGGGGTGTGTGCAGGTGGACCCCAGGGTCCACCCTGGCATCAGATGACTGGCTCCAGCTCCAATACCAACAGCAGGTGGACTGTGACCTCTCCATGCCAGTTTCTGACCTAAAGACAGGCAGGCAGAGCGAGGAGGAGGATGACAGGACAGCCACATGTGTCCCTCGCTCAGGAGGTCTGAGCTCAGCATAACGCTCTGCTGACCCTGTTTTGAGGGTTTCAATACTTTTTTAAACAAGGGGCCCCACTTCCACTTTGCTCTGGGCCCCACCAATTGTGTACCCAAGCCTGATAACTCCTGCTCAAGGGCAATGTGGGGCAATGGGCCGGGAGCTCCTGCACCCGCCAGGTGCATGGACGGTCCCGGCAGGTGGCCTCCGCTGTCAGGAGGGTGGACAGGCCGGTCGGGGGCCACTAGCCTCACTCCTGAAGGCGCTGTCTCTCAGAAACCCCAGGGGACTCCGGGGCCACAGCCACTGCTACGGGACAAAGTGGGGGGCAGAGGTGCAGCCCCCTCCTGCTGCTCCCCTCCATTGTATGAGAAATGCTAGCACATTTCAGGAAGTCTCCCCTACTTCACGGCGATGCTTCGGCAGGGGGGCTGGAATCACCTCCCCCGCCAAGGAGCCCCCAAGCAGCGGAGGTGGGTGAGACACACACACACACACAGAGCCCTCCACACAAACACACACACACACACACAGCCCTCCACGCCGGTGTGACCACTGCAAACTCACCGTGGCAGCTTTATGGCAGGGCCATGGGCCTAGAAGGGGAGAGAACACTGCTGAGTGTCAACATCCTGCTCAATTAGGAAAGAGGTATTTCCAGAATCATACATGCAAATGGCCGAAAGGCAAATGGGTTTCATAACGACTTCTTAAAAGGCTCCTCCCGGACTGAGAGCCCAGCACAGAGAGCCCAGAGCACTTAGCCTAAGGCTTTTAAGTGCCAGCACGCATGTTCCAGGCAAAGTTCTCGGGACGGCTGCATTGACACAGGTACACTCTCCAGTCGGGGGCTCTGTTCTTGTTTGTTTCTCAGCGGCGAGGACACCAGGGTGGGTGGCTGGGTGCTGAGTGCGGCGTTCGCCTCCGTGCCTCTCACTGTGGCTAGAATGGGGATGGAGGACCCAGCCTTGCAGGGTGCTGGAACGGCAGGTTGTGAAGCTGCCCAGCCCTGACCAGAGCCCAACCCCCATGCTGTGGATAACAGTCGAGATTATGTTAATACCTCCTGCTCTTAATTTGAAAAGCAAATGAGAAAAACACTTGCGAGAATCTCTAAAAGCACAGCGAAACCCTAAATGCGCTTCACCTTGTTTCCGCCAGCCTCCCTTTTTCCTCTGTAGGTTAATAGTTATTGAGAAAACCATGCTGGGCTCACCTGGAGACGGGTGGGGCTCCCCCAGGAGGGCGGTTACAGGAAGCCATCAGGGCACTGATGGTGCAGGAGAAGGGCCTCGGGAGTGGGGTGTGGGGGCAGGACCCCTGTCCCCGGAGCACAGCGGGCCCAGGAAGGGTCTCAGCCCTGAGGCAGTGAGGGAACAATGACAGCTGAGGCCAGTGGGACAAGAGGCGAGAAGAAGGGGCCAGCTCCTGGGCCGAGTGTCGCGGGGGCAGCTTGAGCAGAGCGAGGCCAGCGGGAGGAATACCAGTCCGGCGCCAGGCTGTACGCGCCAGGCCCGGCACAGACGGAGCCCTGGGGGACGGTTGGCGTGAGTGGGCCCCGTGACCCCAGCTGGGGCCGAGAGGGGACGCAGGACGACAGTCGGGAAGGGCTGGTCTGGACGGCGCCTTGGAGGGCAGAGCCAGCCCCCACTTGACGCCCAGGTCCCGAGGTGAGGCCAGGCACCCCGCTCCTACACCCCCACCAGGCCAAGCCACACAGGCCGAACGAGTGAAGAAACGCAAGAAACCGATAACTTAAAACATGGTTTTAAATTCACATAACTAGCTGAGAGCTCAATCCATGCCAAGCTAAACAGGAAAACTCTAAACCTTACTTATTTGACGTATAATGAAGTCCAGTTCAAGCGGAGAGCCCTTGGTGACCCCACCCCGACCCGTCCTTCCCCGCTGGAAGTACAGCCCAGCCCCCACCCTGCCCTACAGCCCTGGCCCGGCCAGGCCACTCCTCCGCCCCCCACAACCAGCTCCAGGGTGATCACTCATCCCCATGACCTGGGGTTCCCCAAACGCATGACTTCCCATTTTAAAACCAGTAAAGCCCCAAACACACCGCAATGAGCTGGGACTGCCTTGCTCCCCTCTCAGGGGTCCCTGTGGCCAAGTGCCTCCTGCCGCCCCCCCAGGAAGCCGCCTGCTAGCACCCAGACAGAAGGCCCTCCTTGGGGGCTCCCTGCTGCTGACCCCCACCCCGTCCAGAGCCACCTGTGTACACGGCAGCTCTGCGGAGAAGCGGGGGCCCAGCAGAGGTCCCTTCTTCCCCAGGGGCCTGGCGCAGCCCTGTTCCCAGAGCGATAGTTAAGGGGACACACAGGGGCATTTTGTGCTAAGCACCATGCACTTGGGGCCTCTTGCCCCCACCATGGGGCTGCCCCCACCCCAAAGACCCGATTTAGGGAGTTAATGGGTGATTCGCACAGCCAACCTTCCCAGGCACCCTCCTGTCCTAGCTGCACCCCGAGTTAGCCAGTCAGGTCACAGTGTATGAAGAAACTGCCAGAAGCACCTAAACGCAGCAGCGTCCCAGCTGGCAGCCTTCGCTGGGACTTGCTGTCCCCAGAACACGCCCACCAGGGACTGGTCCGTGTCCAGAGGCCCTTTCTGTCCCCTAGTTCCTGCTGCGTGGGGCTGCGAGGAGAGGCGGGGTGCCTGGCCGGTGGTGCGAACCCTCACGGCCAGCGTCCGGCACTCCCTGTGTCCTTTGCACCCAGACATTTGGGTGCGACCACCTCCCTTTCTCCCCTTGGGCCTCTCCTCACAGCACCTTTTAAAACGGAAGGAGAGAAGGGCGTGGGGATGAAAGAGAAAAGATCCTGGATGCACACACGCCTCCTGCGCGGGGCCTTCAGAGGGTGAGTTAGGTGACTGTCCCGGGGCGGCTGTCAGGACCTCCTGGGCATTGCAGCCACAGCCATGCAGTGAAAGCCCGCCCTGGGACTCTAGGCTGGACCCTCAGCACCAACTGCAACACAGGGGACAGACAGGGCAGGCATCAGGTGGCCTCCCGCCCTGGGAGTCAGAGACCTGGGAGCCCTGGGGTCCAGGCAGGGCAACCCTGCAACACAGCACAGTGGGGAGGACGGGGCTGGGGCTGGGGCACATGCATGCTCACACTCACATATATACACATACATGCCACACACACACACATACCACATACACACACTCACACACACACACTCACACACACACTCATACACACACACACTCACACACATTCACACACACACACACTACATACACA
Source organism: Hipposideros armiger (assembly GCF_001890085.2). NCBI lineage: Eukaryota > Metazoa > Chordata > Mammalia > Chiroptera > Hipposideridae > Hipposideros > Hipposideros armiger. The sequence continues at coordinate 6,276,028 of NW_017731367.1, read as the reverse complement.
CACCACACACGGCACACACACTCACACACACACACCACACACACACACACTCATACACACACATTCACACACACACACACTACATACACACTCATGCCACTTTGTTGCTGCAACTCTTTTCCAATTTGCTTAAATGCTTTCTGTAGATGTTAGCACACTTAAGTATTCTACCACTTCAATTAATTTTAATAATATATACTTTTCTAGAAAATTATCTCTTCAGCCACATTTTCAAACACTTAGCATAGAGCTGTAGGAATTATTCTCTTCAAATTCTGGTTTCTCTGAGGTTATTTTATGTGGTGTTTTCTTATATTTTTCTAAAAAGTGAGCTTTTATCTGTATTAGTTCTACAGTGTTTCTGCTCTCTGATTCGTCATTCCTGCTGTTATCTTTAGTCCTTTCTTCTGCATTCCTTGGGTTTGTTTGGTTTCCTCTTTTGATTTCTTAATTAATTTCCTTTGACAATTTTTACACTATGGACTTATTTCCTCAGCATTGTCCGAGCTGCATCCAATAAGTTCTAACGTGTAACTTTTTCTCTTTCCTTCTTTTCTAAATAGTTTTTTCATTGCTGATTTGATTTCTCTTTTATGCATGAGATGATTGTTTTCATTTCCCAAGAAGTTGGTGTTCTGCCTGTTTATCATTTGTATTTTTATGACTGCAGTTAGAGCACCGTCTGTTCCATGCCCGCCGTTCAGAACCGACTGCAGACCCCATGGGGCGAGGTCGGTGTGTGCAGGGCACGGCTACCATACAGACTTCCGGTCAGTCACCTGCCGCACACGTACTTGGTGCCCTCACGTGATGTCCTGGCAGGCGTGGGTGCTACATGGAGCAGCTGCTCTCACATCAGCAGGACCATGTGCCATCCTCGCCATCCCCAGGGAAGGGTAGCCCAGGCTCTGCCTTTCTGAACACTGAGCCCCCCAAAGAGGATTTCTGGTGGGTCTGTGCTCTGGGCCTGTTCTCCGGACCACAGCCTTCCTGCTGAGAAAGGACAGGGCAGGAAGGAAGGCTTTGCTTTAGAAGGAAGGGCAGAGGACGGCCCCACCCCCACCTGCACACCTGACCTAGGGGGCTGCGGTGGGGCTGTGGGCCTGCCCTGTGGCCACACTTGGCACAAGGCCTGGGACAAACCCCTGGAGGCGCCAGACTTCGAGTGAACAGACCTGGCCCGGGCAGGGGTACAGTCAGTGGACAAAGGACCAGGGTCCTCTTCCCTTTGATGAGAAAGGGGTGCCCGTGTAAGGCTGGGGGGAGGAACTGGTGAGGCTTCATTTAAAGAAAAATATCTGATATCAGACTCGTCACCAATCTTGGCTGTTACAACTGAATTTAGCTTGATGGGGGGAGGGGGAACTGATGTGACATGACAAGGACAGTAAAATGCAGTGATGTCTGGGAGCACGGAGCAATGCGTGCCCATTGTCACACCATCAACAGCTAAGAGACCACCGGCAGTTTCCCACAGCTGCGTCTGTGACAGTTTCTCCTTGTATTTGCAAGCCTTTTCCAGATAAAAGTTGACATTAAATTATATGCAAGTTTATGAAAACGTATACCTTTCTTGTGGATTGGCCATTTCATCAATATAAAGAAGCCTTCATCACACAGTTTAATATTCTTGCTTTGAACTCAGTTTTTCTGGTGTGAATACTGTGACCCCTCACTTTAATTTTGTTTTTATTTTCTTTTTCACTTACTTACAAACATGCTTAGTACTCTGTGTCAATGTGCCTTAGAGCTTATATACAAATGGTTTATGTGCCATCTTGAGAGTCTTTTCCTGAAACAGGTATTTCCCCATTTACATTTATAAATATCACTGATACGCTTTTCCTGTGTCGTTGGCTTGTTTTGCTCTATTGTTTACATGTCCGTGCATTCTGATTTCTCTTACAGTTTGTGAGAATACGATATGGTGTGGCTGTTTTAGCTGCCTTTTTTTTATACCTTTAAATAGACTATTAAACCTGTATTTCTGAATATACGGCCTTCTGAAAAAAATAACACGAAGAAGCTAATGTGACTACACTTTTTCCCACTTCTCCATTCACCCGTTTTTGTGTTGGCGAGCTTGAGAGTTTTGTCTCGTCATGTTAGTTACGACATTATCATTTCTCTCTTACTAAGGATTGTTAATATCTATTCAGAAAATGTTTACTGAGCACCCACTAAGTAGCCAGGCTCCGTTATTGCTGGCGTCACAGCAATAAACAAGGCTAGGGAAGCACAGCCCCTGTCCCCAGAGAGACCAGAGACTGCAGGCTGGAAGGGAAGACAGCCGTTAAGTGACCGGTCCCACACACAGACACGCGGTCAATTTCAACGCAGAAAGGCTTTGTTTTGCTGTCCAGCCTCTGAGATCAGGATGGACCTTATCACTGGGGGCATCTGACAATCCCCTCCACCAGCCAGGTGGAGACCTGACTCTAACAGGAATCAGAGAAGCGTGTTCTGCTGTGTGGCCGTGCTTTTGCCACTATTCAGACCTACTCTGGTGCCTACACGGACTCTGCCCAGTGCCGCCTCCTCCCCCCATACGTGTGCCGTGTGTGGCTGCCGCTTGTCTGGGCTGGGTCATCACAGGTCTTTGTGTGGTGGCGGGAGCTGCAGCAGTTCGTGCTGAACTGAGAAGGTGCACACGTGTGAGATGAGCTACCGGAGACAGCGGCTCCGGCTCGTTGGCACATCGAGCACTTGGCTGGGGGTCTCGGTTCCACACTCTTCCTCTCAGCACCTGTACTGATCCACTATCTTGGTCACCCAACGATGAGCGAACTCCGAGGCCAGGTTCCTTTCTAAATGCCCCTGTGCTACCCCTGGACACCTGGCATCCTCTCTCCATCCCCGTCAGGCTGCAGCTTCACCAGGAGTGTGTGGGGTTGTTGCTTGTCAATGATGTGGCTTCAGACATGCTAAGACTTGTTCAAGTGTAGACTCATGTCCCCTTCGGTCCCAGAAAATATTCTTCTAGAATCACCTCCAACTATCATTTCTGTTCCTTTCGGTCTGGTCTCCCTCCCACGCACAGCAGTCCTCACGTTGCCGGGGTTCAGACTGTTCAGGGCCTCCCGACTCCTTAATTTCAGTGCCTTTTGTTTTTCTGTGTGTTCCGTGCCCCCACTGACCGGCCTGCCTGGGGTAGCCCTTCCGGTCCTACTGCTCTAACGATAACTTCAATTCTGCAGTAGCCGCGTGACTTAATGTCTTTCCTTCAGCAGCGCCGCCAGCATCTTTCCATCTTTTCATCTCATGTTTTATCCTTTTTAGAGTCCATGTTTTGTTTGTCTTGTAAGTGCGAGGCAGTTAATTTCCTTCTAAATTTTTATGTTTGTTTTCTGGATAATCTTTAAAGCCATGGGTGTTTTGTGTTGCATGCTATGTTTTATCCTTCTTTTTGCTCTATCCTTTGTTCCCTCCCCCCTCGCCCCTCCCCCATAGATTCCCTGTAAAATCAGAAATATTTAGCTCAGCGTTGCCTCGCCAAAGTGACAGGGTTCCAGGAAATTTCCAGGGACCATACCAGACAGGTAGGACCAAGCACCTGATCTCACCAAATTGTGGATGAACTTCCTGTTGCAACCACCGACGCTGAGAACGGGGGGTCGGGAGAAATGAGGGGCAGAGGAAATCATCCACAGCACGAGTTCACTGTCCAGAAGAGCCCCTAAACCGATGCTACAAATTTCCACAGCACGGACTGCAAAGCAATCTCCGTAGAGGGCGCCACAGAGTGGCCATTTTTCCTGGAAATTGAGAGATGGAAGAGCCTGCTTTCCACTGAAAGGGACTGGTACTGCTCAGCTCTGGTTATCAGTTCAAAGAGCCTGGTAAACTCAGCCGCTCAGAACTATTAGGAACTGAGGCGACCCCTGCCCGAACGTCCCCAAGGACATTCATAGGGGCCATTCAAGTCCTTCTTCATTTGCCAACATTTACTGGGTGCTTCTGTAGACAGTGTATGGACACAGCGGGTAGCCTGGGTGTGTCACAGTCTGCTGGGCAGACAAGTGAACGGGCACCGTCTGACCTGAGCAGTGTGCTCGGGCACGCGCCAGGACACCTGGTTCCTCCCACTGTGGGGTGACAGGTAGGGACGGTCCCCCCGGTGCTGAAGGCCAGAGTCGCCCACAGGAATGGTCAGACAGACGGGCACTCCAGGCAGAGGGATGGCCCAGGCAAAATACCAACAGTGGAGAGCACATAATTCGGGTCAGGTGCCAGGGGCTGGGTCAGAACTACTGGGCGGGACGTGTGTTGGGGAGGGGTCTGCCACATGGCAGCACTGTTTGGGTCTGTGAGATGGAGGAGCGTGACGACGCAGCACCTGAAATGCTCCCAGGTTAAACCTTGTGCCCTAACGCCCCACTTTCCCTCCTACCGTCCCAGAGGAACGAGAGGATCCTTGGTCCTGTAAGTATGGGAAACACCCATAGACACGCGTCTGGGGGTTCAAAGCTGCACATCAGTGTAACTAGATGAGTGCGTCCTTCTGTCTGACCCAGACGCCCCAGCACACTGACCCCCATCACGTTCATCAGATACCAGCTGTGACATCTCCGCAGCCAGGGCCCCACGCCCACCCACTGGACCGCGCTCAGGAAGCCACCCTCCTGAGGCTCGGCGGTGCTGTACTCCCACCCAGAGCCCCTCTCTAAACTACGGGGACACAGCACACTGCACCCGAAACCACATACCGCACACATCCCACACGAATACACACATGCCACTGCACACACACAACACATACATACACAGATACACACATATTCCACACATGCACAGACCACTGCACACATACACATCACATACTCACATACCACACACACTACACATGCTTATACACACACACACTCATATACACACATATACACACCTCACACACACTACACACACACACCCCACACGCACACGCACACACCCACGCAGTTCTGCTGCCACCGTCAATCCCAGTCCCCTCACCTTATCAGACCTGGTGTGAGACTGTGACACAGCCTGGCCAATCAAGGAATTCCATCTTCCTGTGCACAGTGATGGTCCACGGCTGGGCATGTGACCAGCCAGAGCCAATCAGGGCCTGTCTGAGATTAGACACTTGGTACTGGGAGAGAGTCTATCTTTGTTCGGAATATGAGTATGACGAGGCTTGGCTACTGGTGGCCTTTTCTTGACCACAGACCACATGAGGAGAATGAAATGTCATTTGTGGGCCAGATCCACTGTGCATGAAGCCAGTCCCCTACCTCAGCTTCACACACACGTGTGTGTATGGTCTGTGTATCTGTATTGTGTGTGTGGTGCGTGTGTATGTATGTTTGGTGTGTTGTGTGGTGCGTCTGTGTGCGTGGGGGGTGCATGTGTCTGTAATCTGTATTGTGTGTGTGGTGTATGTTTGGTGTGTGTGTAGTGTGGGGTGCATGTGTCTGTGTGTGTGTGTGGTGTGTGTGTCTGTGTGTGTGTTGCATGTGAGGTGTGTGTGTGTGGTGTGTCTGTAGTGTGGTGCGTG
>NW_017731367.1:6233307-6270039 GCF_001890085.2 Hipposideros armiger | reverse complement strand
GTGTGTCTGTAGTGTGGTGCGTGAGTGTGTGTGTTGCATGTGAGGTGTGTGTGTGGTGTGTCTGTAGTGTGGTGTGTGTGTGTGTGTTGCATGTGAGGTGTGTGTGCGTGGTGTGTGTGTGTGCGGGAAGGAGCGAGGCCCCTTGTGGCCTCCCAGCTCAGCGTCACAGGTGCAGGCAGTGTGAAGACCCAGTGCCTCCAGAGCCCACGGTCTCTGCTGACCTGATAGAGTGCGCTGTCTGCGCCTCCACGGCTGGCGAGTGATGTGTGGGCAGCCCTGGGGTGTCTGGGGGCCCTGTTGCTCTATGACCCCATGTGACATTCCACGCAGCCGGGGAGAGGGGCTGGAAGGGCCGGCTGGTGATCACGTCCCGGAACTCTGGGGCTCTGTGCTTCCAGCAAGCGCCTCACCACCATCTGCCTGGCTTTGAACTGCCTGAAGGAGCGCTGAGTAATGTCACACTTCACATGTCCACCAGGAAGTCAGGGGCCCTCAGATCTCCTCAGACCGCATGCGGTGCCTGCGCCCCATCAATCAGATGAAACCGCAGTCGCGCTCGTGGAGACCAGGGCGTCCTGGAGCTTTGCCACGAAGGGGGTGCTGGGACTGGAGTAAGTGCAACAGCGGCTGGGAGAGAGGGCGCGGGGAGAGGAGCTGCTTCCAGAAGGAACAGATTTGTGCGTGTGCTTTGATCCTGCTCTGAGTTTTATTTGTTTTAGCCACATCCTTTTCACTGCGCCACTCAGCTAAAGGTGCTTTAAATTAGATGGAGCTAGGAAACCCTTCCCGGCCCCTGGCCCCCAGCCCCGGCCCCGGCCCTGCCCACCACACAGGTCATGGTCCTCAGTCAGAGTGAGATGCACAGTCAAACCACGTGCAAATGTAACTGGAATAAACCGAGACAAATAATAAACTCGAAGGCACCCCACGCATTCGGAATGCTCTTTGCCATGGTTTCCCAACCCACCTGCAGACAGCGAAGTCTCACCAGCAAACAAAGAGCAGCAGGTTTTCCCAGGGTGGCTTTGGAAGATGCTGGAAGCCCCGACTCAGACCGCGGCTGAGGGATTTGCACTCACATCAGGATGCACTGTCGCCCGTCCGCGTCTCGGGGCCTTCTCTGCACTCCTCCCGTTCACAGCTTCCAGGCTGAACAGGGACTTCCTTTGTATTCACTGGCCCTCTCTCCTACCTGTCTGTAATGGGACGGTACAGCGGCCACAGGTGCTGAGAGCAGAGACGGGGAAGTGGGCAGTGAGCCCAGGACCTGTGTTCAAAGCAGCAAACCGTGTGCCGCAGGCCCATTTTGCTCAGCGTCTGGAGACAGCTGTGTCCCCGCAAGTCCCTCTCTGGCGCTCTGAAGTGGCAGGTGCCTCAGGCAGCCAGAAGCGAGGCTCCGAAATGAACCTCTTACCTTTCAAAACCGTTCCCTGCCCACCTCAGCCACGCAGTCGGATTCACTAGCACCCCAGGACCCTCACCTGCCCTCCAAGGGGCCGCCTTGTCCATCTCTACCTTCGGGAGACACGCGTGGGCTCTGTTCCCACACCGCAGGTGCAGCTGTGAGGCCACAGGGCCATCGGCCCCAGCCTCGAGGTGGCGCTTTCCATGGTGCTCAGGTGATGGAAGCCGCCAACACAGCAGCTGCCTGCCAGCTACAGACCTGGCTGGAATCATCTCCACTTTCAGAGACTGACAGGAAGACTATGACTTTACACACATACATTCACAATAACATAATGCTCTGTGCTGCCATCAGCCTCGTGCCACGCCTCTGACACGACTCCTGCAGCCCAATGCCCCACGGGGGTCTCTCTCGGTGCTCCCTTCTGAGCCTCTGGCTGCTGGGCGCCCCTTCTTCCTGTCTGTAACAGCACCCTTCTTAGTGGGGAGTCCCCTCTCCCCTGTTGCCTGTGGTCTGAGGCGGGTGTATTGGTCAGGGTTCCCCAGAGAAACAGAACCAACAGGATGTGTATAGAGAGATTTATTTTAAAAGATCGGCTCACACAATCGTGGAGATGCAAGTCTAAACTCTGCGATGCAGGCCAGCAGGCTGCAGACCCAGAAAGTCGCAGCTCAAGCCAAAGGCCGGCTGCTGACAGAATTCCTTCCTGGGGGTGGGGGGGGGGCGCGCGCATGAGGGGAGCGGAGTCAGTGTTTGCTCTATTCAAGCCTTCAACTGATTGGATGAGGCCCATCCACATTATGGAGGGCAAACTGCTTTACTCAAAAGCCGCAGATTTAAATACAAATCTCATCCCAAAACATCTTTGGCCAAATATCTAGACACCATGGCCCAGCCAGGTTGACACAGAAAATTAACCATCACAGGAAGATAATCCTGGTGACCAGTTTCCATTATGGAAGTGGCAGGGCCTGCGCACACTCCCACTACAGTTGGAAGAACTGGAGGGCAGGGTGGGCACCACACCGTCCCCTCGGGCCATGCTGTGGTGCTTCTGCCTCCTGCTTCCTGGCTTCCAGAGCCGCCTTCACGTCTGTTAACTCCACATCTGGCACCCAGCCCCCAGTGAATTCTGGGAGCACCTCACCCCTCCCACCATCCTGGACACACACACACACACACTCAATATCCTTCCAGTAAATCCACCTGGGATGGGACCCAGTTCTTGAAGGTAACTCTTAGAATCTCTTTCCATTTCTTCTTATGCATCTCTTTCAACTTCTTCTCAGATCAACTCTGCTACTTTACACTTCCCAAGAACTCATTCATTCCAACTGATGTTTCAACGTATTAGGATAAGGTTTGCGGCAGGGACAGCAACGTTCAGAAACATTTAACCTGCTCCCCACATTACCCTGGCCCCCTACAGGGTCACATGACTGGCTCTGGCCAATGGGCTTTGATCTCTGGGCCAAAATAGAGAAGAGCCGCCAGTGTGTGACTCTCCAGGTGTCTCCTTCCTGCTATAATATCCCAGACAGTAGAGCAAACCCAGGAGCAAACATTAAGAGTCACTTGGACCAAAAGTTTTCTGAGGAAGATTAAAGGGATTTGCTGAACCCACTCGAAGAACAAAAGTGAGAGCTTCCTGATGACGGGCGCAGAGAGGCGGTGACACGAACGCCTTGGGACCCCGTGGAGCCTTGGAGGCCTCAGCTTCAGGATGGAGAAGCGGAGTGTTGGAGGCCCCCTGCCTGATGCCAGGACTGTCTTCGAGGTGGGAAATACCAGTTCAGCCCGCTCTGCTCCCAGCGCCCCCCACCCTCGGTGCTGACTGGGGCCTGGACGAGGTCCCACATGGGACCGGGTGCAGGAGGAACAGCTGTGATCACAGCCATGGTTCCTGTATCCCATTCTGCAGCTCAGCGTCGAGGACTGACAACCTGGCTCCCCTCTGCAGTGTCTGCTCTTTCTTAAGCGATGAGTCCTTCTGACAAAAAGGGTAGAAGAGCCCCTGATGGCAGGAGGCAAAAGGAAATGCAGGCATGTAGAGTTGGTTAATGTTTCACAATATTATTCTGCCACAGTAAGTTTGTCTAAAAGAATCTGCATTTGTGAGGCTCCTTGCCTTTTATTCTTTTTTCCCTGATTTTAAAATTCACTTGACTCCCAGTTCAAAACGGCAGGCTAGAGCATTTCCATCTCCAACCAAAAATCCCATTAAAGCGACAAATATGGAAATAGGAGCATTCTTTCTGCAGCACTGAAATGAGGGAATGGTATCATAATTCCGCAAGACATAAAGTAGGGAGGATTACTTTCATGCAAAATCCAATCAGAGGTGAGGAACCTGGAATGCAACGCTGGCTTAGGAAGAAGGTGGCCTGTTTTTCCCCGAGGAGCCACAGCAAAAACTCATGACTGGGGACATCTGTGGCATTGAGCAGGAGAGGGGCATGGGACAGTTATGGGGGCCGTGCAAGATCTCGTAGGACCTCTGGAATGTCATCAGAGCTTGGCTAAGACAACCCCGCCCCCCTCCCTGACCAGGCTACAGCTAGTGAGAATGGCCTAAGTGACGGGGTGACCTGTTCCGGGGGCCACAACAAGAGCTTACGACCACAGACCAGTATGGCGCATGTCCCTTCTGGTCACCAGCCTGAACCCAGGAAGAAAAAGGAACTAAGGCTCAGGAGGGTAGCAGAGTCACCCAGGATAAGGCCTCCCCAGGACATACTCACATCCAGGACTTTCTAACAATTTCAATGAGTAAACCTGACCCAAGAACTATTGTCCAGGACCGAGAGGGCGGCACAGGGCCAACCTCCACCCCTGGCACCATTGAGCTGTTGACTTGGTGGGTTCGCTAAGCAAGCACCCATTTTTCTAGGCAAAGGGCAGCGCATCCCACCCCTTGAGTGGCCTGAAACGTACAAAACTGGACTCTCATGCAGATCCAAAAGCAACCAGGGCTTGGAACAGTCAGGGAAAAGTCACACGCTACGTCCGTGTTCTGCATCCCACTGCGTCCTCCGTCCAGAGGCCTCCCCTCAGGCTGCTTCCAGTGCGCCGAGCCTGGGGGTGCGGTTCTTCTTCCTGCCGACTCAGCAGTCCCACCATGCGCTGGGGTTGCCGCTTCTCTCCGAGTTCCTGAGGGGTATGGAGCAGGGATGGCTGGTCTCCCCATTCCAACTGGGCCCCCTCTGGGGGCACCTTGCTCTGCTGCGCAGCCTGGGACGGTGTTGCTGAGAGTTGGTGGCAGGCCGGGGCTCCCGCCCCACCTTGCAGAACCGCTGTGGGTTGGGTTGCCCGGGAGAGGACACGCTGATCATTTGCACCCAACCAATCAAGGCCCACCCCGTGGCCTGAGCCCCCAGTCAGCACAGCCAGGAACCTGGACAGCGGGCAGCTTGGGTTCGCCCACCCACTCAGAGCCAGAGGACACGCACGTCCCATCCATCTGCCCCCCTCTGCCACGGAGCCTCCCCCGAGGGCTGGATCCATGAGCAGCCTCCGCGTCTCCCACGTCATCTGTCACTCCAGTAGCCACAAGAACCGCCAAGAAAGGGGGGCCACTGCCAGCGTTTGAGGCGGGAGGTGACGAGATCCAAACTGTATTTCAGAGAAATATGCTCTCTGAGGAAGCATTTGGACCAGCTTGGGTAATTCTTGTGCCTGAGAGCTCAGGAGACGGGGTTCTGGAAAGTCCGGGTGTTGGTTGTCACGAAGGCTTGGATTCGAGTCGCAGCTCTGACAAGCCGTGACCTTGAACAACTCACTTGACAAGCCGTGACCTTGAACACCCCACTGCCCTGCTCCCCAACGCCAGCCTCGCCTGTACGGTAGGGATGAAACCCCACCTGGCCTGGTCCTACAGGGATGTGACCCGGGCGGGCCACACCTGGCACATGGGAGACACTCAGTAAATGGCACCGCATGTGGGCAGAAGCTGTGACCCAGTCGTGGGTGCTTCCTGTATCTATCCGTGGGGTGCAATTTTGGTAGCAGTAGCTGTAGAGTGTGGAACACAGGAGGCCCCCTCTACTCCCCACAACTGTAGGTCCCTTGTCACTCATTTTACAAGACTTCAGCTCAAAGAATCCTGTGCACAAGAAACCAAGCCTCCTTTCTCTGAAGCAAGACGTTGCGGTGCCCCCGACGCACTGACTACGGCCGCGATGTGACAAGGCTCGTCTGGGCTGGCCACAAGGGAAGGCTGCAGTGCTCCAAGGCTGGCTCTCCTCGGCCTCGCGTCATCACACACATGTGTCAGCACATGATCCTGGCCAGACTGCCACAACCCTGCTACATAGACCCTAATTAAGCCTGGGCCTGGGGGACTCGGCTGAGAGAGAGCCGTACCTAAGGAGGTTTGGCACGATGGCATCAGAGATGAGACATGCACGGTGATGAGGCAAAGAGCCTGCAGTAAGGACATGGGCAGGTGCTGTGCCCGCGCAGAAGCGAAAGGTGCTGCCCTCTGAGGTAACAAAGGAGGGCCCTGCCTCCAGGCGGACGCCACCTCAGCCCGGACAGACACTCCGCTTGCCTTGGCCACGGGAAGCCATTGAGAAGAGTTTGGGCCTTGGCGCCCACCCGCGCCCCTCCCGACTCGCTCCCAGGCACGGCTGTTAAGAGCCTTCTGGCGTCCAGATGCGCGCCTGCAAGCCATTTCCCTGTGTTGTTTCAAGCTCGGGGCCTTGATGTTCTGCCACTTTGGAAGAAGCAGAGAAACAAAGAGGCCTGTGCTGTTGCTTAAGAGCGAGGCCGCGTCCCCGCTCCGGGCCAGCATCCGTGCGCCCTCCGCACCGTCCCGCACCGGCCCTTTGATGGGCAAGGGCGGGAGACCTGGAGCCCCCTCTCTCTCGCCAGGCTCACTGGAGGGAGCCACTCAGCCCCCCCGTGTCGTCCTTCTTGCAGAGGCTGCTGGAAAAACAAGAGGCAAGTGACCATGAGCCTTACTGGTGACAAGGACAGTTCGCAGCAGGGTGGGCACCGCGAGCAGCGGCTGCTGGGCCCCTGACCCCACTTGGCTCTTGGAGCTGAACTGCGGGGCATGTCGGCCTTCTGCACCTTGTTGGGAAGAGCACTGAACCAGGAGTCCGCAGGCCTGCCTTCCAACTCCAGGTGGCAAGGCCTGTGCCTGCCGTGCTGGCCGCAGCGGCCCAGGCTCTGGGTCTAGGTGGGGACACAGCAGACCCCTCCTGGCGGACAGGAACCCGTGCCGCCCTAGACGCCCCATTCACTCATGTATTCATCCACGCCTTCATTTATTCAAGCACCCCACAAGAACACTGAGAGCCGGCTCCGTGCCCTTGGCTGTAATTTGGGTGACGAAGGCTGCGACAGACTCTGACGGCAGGACGAGGACGAGGAGCAGCGCAGGCTGCCTGTGTGGAGAGAAGTCTCTCGAGTGAAGGAAGAGGGAAGACCAGTCCAAGTAGAGGACAGAGTCTGTGGGTACCTGGAGATGCAAGAGGGTGGGGCCACTTGGGGACCTGCAGGAGTCCCGTGTGTTACAGCAAAAACTGCAAACAGGCAAAAATGAAGGGGCTGTTGAGGCCCAGGCCCCGCGACGGTGGGGGGGTGGGGGGAGGGGTGGGTGTTGTCCTGAGAGCCCGGGGAGCCACCCAGGGCTGACAGCAGCGTGCGGCACACCTGAGAGTGTGAAGCAACAGACTAGGCGGGGTGCTGCAGGCCGGCGGCCAGTACAGAGGTCGCTGCACCCCAGAACAGTAGCAAGGGGCCTGTGGGGGATGACAGAAGGAGGCGCTCCGGGAAGAATAAACAACAGGACCTGGGATGAGACAGGGAAGAGCGACAGCCACGCCACCAGCTCCCTCTGGAGCGAGGTACAGAGCAGGGTGGGAGCAGCGTGGGAGGGGCTCAGCTTGGGGGTGTTCAGGGTAGAGTAACTGAAACAGATGACAGGATGCCAGGCAGAGGGCAGGTGGTGTTGGGAGGTTAGGAGGGTGGCCTGGGCTGGAGACTGTATGAAGCCACACAAACATGGGGAACAGAGGCTGAGGGTCGAAGGGCTCGGGGGCACCCATAGCCCAGGGCCGGGCTAAGAAATGGGAATGTGGGCAGACTGCCAGGAGAGGGTCCGGGGGCAGCTCAGCCTGCCCGAGGGAGACACAGCCACCGGTCCGGGCATCCTGCTGCAGGGGGCAAGGAAGGTCCTGAGACATAGGCGTCTCCACCATCATCATCGACTGGTCCCCCCACAGAAACACTCTTCGCCCCCCACCCTGCCTGGTCCCTACAAACATGCTCAGGCCACGTAGCCCTGGTCCTGGGGGCTCAGGCTGTGGCCACATTCCCTGAGCCCGAGGAAATGTGGGCCTGTGCAGGGAGACCCACAGAAAATGCCCTTCCAGACGCCTTTAATTTACACAAGGTGCCACCGCTCTTGGATCAAAGAGGGGGGCAGAGCACTAGGCTGAGAATGAAAGACCTGGGTCAGCTCTGCCTCTGGGTCAGCAGTAACATCTCTCAGCCCCATTCACTCTGCTGGCTGATGGATCTAACTCCTGAGGGTCAGGTAAGTACCAGCTGCGTGTGAAAAGGAAAGTTTACACAATGTCAGCATAATATGAACATAAAAGATGATATCATCATTATCACCACCACCATCATCACCACCATCTTTATAACCATCACCATCATCATCATCACCACCATTATCATCATTACCAACACGATTACCGGTCCTGCACGTCAAGTCCTGCCACCACCCCAATTCACCAACTTCCTGTGACAGAGAATACACAACCCTCTGAGGAAGCCATCCCATCTATGGGCAGTTTTGCTAATAGAAAGCTTTTCTTTTTTGTTTGTTTCAGTTATAATCAGCCTCTCCATCTTCATCAGAAAAAAAAAAACAAAACAAAAAGTCGATGTCCCTCTTTCATGGGACATTTGTTCAGATATTTTAAGACAATCATTGCGTATCCCCAAGTCCTTTTTATTCCAGACCAAATAGTTTCTTCAATCATTCCATTTTATTTTTAAGTAACATTTTAACTATGAAATTAATACATGCTCATAGTAGAAAGTTTGAAAACAGAGCTAAGCCTCAAAAAAAAAATTACTTGTAAACCCACCACTTAGAGATAATTACTCTTAGTGTTTTCATTCTTGCATTTCTTCTATAAAATCAATATATACATATTTACCAAACAGTAAGATGCATTGTGACCTGCCTTTTTCATGTAACATATCAGTAATATGCCAAAGTCACTAAACACTCCTCTAAAATACCGCCCGTCTCTCCCAGAAACTCTAACAGTCCTGCCTGCTCCTGACTCAGCAGTTTCCAAGGAGCCACTGAAAGAGAATTCCCACGCCCTCCACCGCCACACGCACGCCCTGCGTCTGTGTCCACATCCTGGGCCTTCCCACTTGTCCGTGCTCTACCTGAAGCACACCCCCCGACCCCCCACCACCGGGGCCCAGGAGCCCTCAGCAACCCCAGAGCCAGCGGGGCCCCCTGCAGGATGGTGAGAATGCTCTGAATTTTCCTTAGCTCCCCCTCTGAGTAAGAAAGGCTGTAGGATCCGTGTCCAAACACTTGATTGAAGAATAGCTCAGGGGCCCAGGGAAGAGATGGAAGCAATGAGTTGGCGCTGCAGGACCAGCGTGTGACGGTCGCTCTCAAAGCCGGACATTTAATTGATGACCCCTCCGTGTAAAAATAAATAGAGAGATGACCCAGCTCTGCTTAGTGCCACAGAGAGGAGAGGAAGGAAAGAAATCTGCCCCACACATGGTGAGGCCAGGAATGTGCGTGTGTGTGCGTGCGTGTGTGTGTGTGTGTGTGAACACATCGACGTGTGTGAAATGTGCTTTAACATGAAGCGCTAGGAGCCCCCATTTGCCTTGGTGGTGGAGGCGCTTGGAGTGACAACCAGAGCAACCACGTGGGACGGGACGTCCAACCTAAACAAAGCAGCTTCCGGCCACCCCTTGTAGGGGACAAGGTGACCCCTGCAGATTCACAGCCGCTTCTGCATTTGGTGTGTTTTCAGAAGGAGCTAACCATTATCCCGTCAAGTGTCGACAGTGAGTGCTGCATGTTTCCATTTAAATCTCCCCAGTCTGAGAGGGTACTTAATGCCATGAAAACCACTGAAATCCTGCAGGACTCAGAGGAAACGGCCTACTGATTCATGTCAGTCCTTCCTGAACCTCTGACAAGGCGGGAATTCTTTCCCGATGACTCTCTGGCTCCAAAGCCGGATGGAAGTTTCGAAGAAGCGAGAGCTTTGATGTGAGAGAATAGCTGTCATTTGGACAAACAGATGCGCTGCCCCATGACTGGACCGAGGAGCTTTTCCGTTAATTAGCTTCGACAAACTCCAGGAATGAGGCAGGGTTCTGCCCCGTCCTGAATGGTGAAAGAAATAAAAATGGCATAATAATGCACATTTATAAAAATACCATATGTTCTTACACAAATCATGCTCCAAACACCCTCTCTCTTATCCACTACCACCAAAAAAAAAAAAAAAAAAAAAAGAAAAGGAAGAAAAAGATCAAGGAGTCTGAAATCAGGAAAAGCTGCAACCTCATGACGGGTGCCTGGGGGATTCCTGGGGCCCTGGCATGGGGGACAAAGGTTTGTGTTCTCACTGGTTTGGGGCTAGTGGAAAACCCGCGTGAAACTGCTGTCTTTCCCAGATGAGTAAACCGAAGAAATCAGCACCCTGACCAATGAAAATGCTCAAAATCAAAATCAAATACAGCAAGTAAGAAAGAAGAGAACACGTCAAAGCATTTACTGCAAGAAGTTCAAAGTTCAAAAAATCTGCCTCGTATTCTCAAGTAAATGAAAGAAAATATGCAAAACTACGCACATCTAGCTACCTCTTTTTACAAGCGACCTTCTAAGTGTTTTATATATGAATCACTGTGCTAAGTAAGCACTGTACATATATCATGTTACTTAATCCTTAATTTAAGTATTATTTCCATTTTACAGATAAGGAAACTAGACCCAAAGAAGTTAACTGATAAATATAATAGCAATAAATGTAAAGGGGACACATTCACTGTTTCAGTTTCTGTTTGCAGTGTAACAAATCACCCCGAAACTTAGTGGCATAAAAGCCATCTTATTATGCTTGCAATTCTGTGAGCCAGAAACCAAGGCAGGTGCAGTGAGGAAAGCTCACCTCTGCCGTACAGCGCCTGCAGCCCCAGCCACTGCGGCTCAAATAGCAGGAGATGGCAGGGACCATGTTTCTGGGCCTGTTCTGATTATGACATCTTCTGGGGCTAGAATTACTAAGATGACTTCTTTTTATCATCTGTCTGGTATCTGGCATGGGATGGCTGGAACAGGTTGGGGGTTGTTATGGACTGAATGTCTGTGCTCTGCCCCACCCCCACCCCCCCNTTAGCTTCGACAAACTCCAGGAATGAGGCAGGGTTCTGCCCCGTCCTGAATGGTGAAAGAAATAAAAATGGCATAATAATGCACATTTATAAAAAGCTTTCATGTATCTAAATCACAAGACACCTAGGCATTCTATTCCTAGGATACGAGCATAAAAAATAAAAAAAAAAAAAAAAAAAAAGGAAGAAAAAGATCAAGGAGTCTGAAATCAGGAAAAGCTGCAACCTCATGACGGGTGCCTGGGGGATTCCTGGGGCCCTGGCATGGGGGACAAAGGTTTGTGTTCTCACTGGTTTGGGGCTAGTGGAAAACCCGCGTGAAACTGCTGTCTTTCCCAGATGAGTAAACCGAAGAAATCAGCACCCTGACCAATGAAAATGCTCAAAATCAAAATCAAATACAGCAAGTAAGAAAGAAGAGAACACGTCAAAGCATTTACTGCAAGAAGTTCAAAGTTCAAAAAATCTGCCTCGTATTCTCAAGTAAATGAAAGAAAATATGCAAAACTACGCACATCTAGCTACCTCTTTTTACAAGCGACCTTCTAAGTGTTTTATATATGAATCACTGTGCTAAGTAAGCACTGTACATATATCATGTTACTTAATCCTTAATTTAAGTATTATTTCCATTTTACAGATAAGGAAACTAGACCCAAAGAAGTTAACTGATAAATATAATAGCAATAAATGTAAAGGGGACACATTCACTGTTTCAGTTTCTGTTTGCAGTGTAACAAATCACCCCGAAACTTAGTGGCATAAAAGCCATCTTATTATGCTTGCAATTCTGTGAGCCAGAAACCAAGGCAGGTGCAGTGAGGAAAGCTCACCTCTGCCGTACAGCGCCTGCAGCCCCAGCCACTGCGGCTCAAATAGCAGGAGATGGCAGGGACCATGTTTCTGGGCCTGTTCTGATTATGACATCTTCTGGGGCTAGAATTACTAAGATGACTTCTTTTTATCATCTGTCTGGTATCTGGCATGGGATGGCTGGAACAGGTTGGGGGTTGTTATGGACTGAATGTCTGTGCTCTGCCCCACCCCCACCCCCCCCAAAAAAATCATACGTTGAAGCCCTAACCCCAGTGTGGCTGTATGTGAAGATGGGCCTTCTAAGGAAGTAATTAAGTTTACATGAGGTCATGAGAGTGGGGCCCTGGTCCAAAAGGATTAGTGTCCTTATAAGAGATAACAGAAATTTCTCTCTCTCTCTCTCTCTCCCTGCCATGTGAGGACACAGCAAGAAGGCAGCTGTCTACAAGCCAGGAAGAGAACTCTCACCAGAAATCAACTGTGCTGACACGCTGACCTCAGACTTCCAGTCTCCAGAACTGTAGAAAATGAACATCCATTGTTTAAGCCACCCCGCCTGCAGCAGCCCAAGCTGACTCACACAGTTAGTGCTTCTCTCTCTTCAAGTGGCTTCTCCACGTACCGGCTTAGGCTTCACACAGTATGGTGGTCTCAGGGCAGTTGGACCTCTTACACAGTGACTGTCCACCCTGACCCCTCCCACGCGAGCTTGCCAGAATATCAAAGCAAAACCTGCCTACTTCCTTCCAACCCCGCCTTGGAAGTCATGCAGCACGAATTCCCCTGCATTTTGTTGGCACAAACAGTCAGAGAGCCTTCCAGGTTCAGAAAAAGGGGAGCCACACACCCCACCTCTTGATAGGAGGAATGTGAAAGAATCTGTGGCCATCTTTAACCCATCACACTAACCTTTTAAAGGAAAAAAGTCACCCAGAAAGCAGGGAAGGCTGTAACCTCATACAGCATGCTCTAGAGCAGGGGTCGGCAAACTGCAGCTCACAAGCTACATGTGGCTCTTTGGGTACGTACACGTGGGCAATTTTTTGTGTGAATTTTTCTTATTTTAATAGATATAATTAATACTATTACTTGTTATAATATTACTTTAAATTTTCCTTATTTGTAAAAATATATTTATGGCTCTTGAATAATTTTTAAATTGTTGTGAGGGACAAGGTTGGCTCTTTCGTCTCAAAGGTTTGCTGACCCCTGCTCTAGAGGAAACCAACTGACCCTAGGTAAGCAATGGGTCAAAGCAAAACTCACAGGGAAATTAGAAAATAACTTTGAGATGAATGAAAACAAAATACAGCATACCAAAACTTATAGGAGGCAGCTAAAGCAGCACCCAGAGGGAAATTTATAGCTGTAAATGCCTATATTAAAAAGAAAAGTTCTGGTGCTGGCCAGAGGTGGGGAGGGGGTTGGGCAAAACGGGTAAAATGGTCAAAACGTACAAGCTCTCAGTTATAAGGTAAATAAGTCCTCATGATGTCATGTACAGAATGGTGACTATAATTAACAATAGTGTATTATACTTGAAACTTGCTAAGAGAGAAAGTCTTAAAAGTCATCATCACAAGGAAAAAGATTTGTAATTATGTTTGGTGATGGATGTTAACTAAACATTGTGGCAATCATTTTGCACTATACACAGATACTGAATCATTATCTTGAACACCTAAAATCAATACAATATTTACTTCAATTATATCTCAATTAAAAAGAAGAAAGATCTCAAATCAATAACCTAACCTTCCACCTTAGGACACTAGAAAAAGAAGAGCAACTTAAACCTAAAGCAAGCACAAGGAAGAAAACAGTAAGATTAGAGCAGAAATTAGTGAAATAGAGAATAGAAAAATAGAGAAAACTAGTGAAAGCAAAACCAAAATCTGGTTCTTTGAAAAGATCAACAAAAATGACAAATCTCTAGCCAGATTAAAGGGGAGGAGGGGGAGAGAGAAAGAAGCGGGGGAGAGATAGAGAGAGAGGAGAGACTCAAATAGAATCAGAAATGAAACAGGAGACATTACTACTCACCCTGCAAAAATAAATTATTGTATGCCATGTACTATGCATTATGTAATATGTGTATTATGAATAATTATATGCCAATAATTTATATGATTTAGATGAAATAGACAAATTCCTAGAAGGACACAAACTATAAAAACTGACTTGAAAAGAAAGACAATCTGAATAGATCCATAGCAGGTGAAGAGATTAAAGTAGTAATCAAAAACTACCCACAAAGAAAAGCCCCGGCCCAGATGAAGTCTACCAAATATTTAAAGATGAATTAGTACCAGCAGAATTCTACACCATGACCAAGTGGGATTTGTCCCAGGAACTCAAAGTTGGTTTGACATCTGAAAATCAATTGATATAATACACATCATATCAATGCAATAAAAAGCAATAATCACGTTATCATCTCAAAAGAGGAAGAAAAAGCAAAATCCAACCCCCTTTCATGATAAAAATATTCAACAAACAAGGAACAAAAGGGAACTTCCTCAACCTGGTAAAAATGCATCTACAAAAGGCCCACAGCCAAACTCATACTTGATGGTGGAAGACAGGCTGGCTCCCCCTGAGATCAGGAAGCAGGCAAGGCTCTCTGCTGTCACCATTCTTTTCAAAGTCATATGAGAAGGTCTAGCCAGGGTCACCTGGGAAGATTACAGGTGGTCACAAACTCTTTGCCCTTTTTTTTGTATCATGTCATCTCCACATAGTGTTACTTCTTCCTCTCCGGTCTGCATGCCTTTCATTTACTTATTTCCTGGCTGCTGTCAGCTGGGTGCTGGTGTTGGCTCGTGGGGGCTGCCTGTATTCTTCAGCACACTTTCCAGTCCTAATACTAAGGGATCTCTGACTTCTTAGAAAAGCACAAGACCTGCCAGGAAACAGGACCTCGGTCCTACAACCACAGGAACTGTGTTAGGACACCAATTTGGATGAGCTTGAAAGCAGATTCTTCCCGGAAGAGCTGGCCTACACCTTAACTTTAGACTTTCCTTGAGCAGCGAACCCCCTAGGCCAAATCACACTTACGAAGTACAGGACTGTGAGCTCGGGGCCTTGTGCTGTTTAAGCTGCTGAGGCTGTGATGATTTCTTACGGCAGCAACAGAAAACTAATACACACTCCCCCTGTGACTGTTGGCAGCCCCCGCAGGACCCTGCCTGGTGCTTCAGGGAGGGGAGAAGAAAAGCTCATGCCGGCCTCTGGTGGTGTGTCCTGCTCCCTCAGGAGGTCACCTTTCAGGGCCTGTTTGGCCTCAGGACAGAGCATGGCAGAGAAGGGTGCACACAGAGAAGCGAGAAGTTAAGCGGCATGACAAAGTTAGGGAACCGGGGTCCTGGGGTGGGAGCTGGACCTTGGATCATTCGCTTTGAGGGTGTTTCCTCCCCGTGGGGCAGCTGCTCTTACCCCCCAAACCTGCTGTAACTTTTGGGACACAGGACAGCCCTGTGTTAAATGCATTTTGAGGAGAGGAAGTAGGGGAGTGGCACCCGTTTCTACTCCTGCTTAAAGGCGCAGCAGTGCAGGAAATAAACCAGTGAGCAAGGGAACCCAAAGTCAGGACAGCCGCGCAGAACGGGGGTCAGGAGCTTGGGCAGTTTATCAGGTTTCAGAGCAAAGCGCGACCCCAGAGGCTGGAGTCTGGGACGCACAGAAGGCAGGCATCTAGATCATTTATTTCCCAGCTTGTTCTTGCTTTAAACCTGTTCTTTTTTTAATAATGTCCCTAGTCTATGGGTGTAACATCATTTAGTTCTCTCTGAGGATACTAATATCATTCTTTTATTCTAATTTTAATTTTCAAATTTAATTTCACTTAATTTAAATTCTAATTTTTAATTACAATTTATTTCCTCTGTTCTTCCACACTTTTTGTGGAGGTATAATTGACATATAACATTATATTACTTTCAGGTGTGTAACATGATGATTCGATGTTCGTGCATGTTGCGAAATGGTCAGCACAATAGCTCTAGCTAACAGCTGTCCCCATACATAGTTTAATTTTGTCAGTCATAATTTAATTTAGACATTTCTGAGTGTTCCCCAAGCTGTGTCTACTTTTTGCTGAGACAACTGTTCTGTTTGTCATTTTCGTACTGTCTTCGTGCTGTGTGTCCCTCAGTGTCGGGCTGTCCTAGGTTTGGGCCGAGAAGCGTGGTGGAGAAGGACAGCTGCTGTCGCTGGCAGCTGAGAGGTCGGGGAGGCGCCCCGGGCTTCCCCATCACGGATGGTGCCCACAGGTCTCAGCGCAGGCCCCTGATGGGGGCAGGCCCCCGCTGGGCCAAGCTGCCTCCCTGTTCCTTCAGGGTCTGATGGGGGACTCCAGCCACCTCACCCAGAGCTGTGTCTCTGCTGGTTCCAACTCCCACACTAGAGCCCCTCCTCAAAGATGGACATCCCAAGTGCAGCCGCAGCCGAGCCACCTGAAACCCAGACCCCATGGAGACACCCCCTTCCCGCAGACACCCAGAGCCTCCAGGAGGCCCGCCCACGCCCGCTCAGCCCGACAGAGAGCGTCTGTCCGCCCCACTAGTGTCCACGCCGGTGCCTGGGGTCTCGCCAGACACAAGAGAACAGGAATCCAGCCTCTCCGACTGTACCATCAGGGTTCCCCTGCCTAGTCTCCTGCTCCTGAAACTATAGCCATACCAGGTCCACCCTCACCGCTGCCCTGGACGCCAGGATTGGGGGTCCTGGCCACTCCCCAGGAGGGCCAGCCTGATGCAGGCACCAGCGGTCCGCCCCCGCTGCCAGAACCCCCCGAGGGCCCACTCGGCCTCAGACAGAAGCTGCACGTTATGCTGAGTGTGCAGCTGACCCCTCAGCTGCTTCTGAAGGAGCGCAGACTTCCCACGCTCTGGGCCTGGGCTCGCCTGAGCGGCAGGTACACCCAACGCTTCCTGCGGAGCGGAGGCCAGAGAGGAAACCGCTTGGGTTCCCACCTCACTCTTCACACTGGGAAATGACACTGGTGGCCGTGGGATCCCAGCGTGCAGAGGTGAGACCTGTGTGGATGGGGACCCCGGGGCTCCCCGCTAATGAGTCCCCTGGAATTCGGGGTCATATTTGGTTCCCTGCCGTACGTGTCTAGACTTTAATAAAACCTCCTCCCTACACCAAGGCACCTTTCACAACCCTTCATGTCCCACAGCCCTGGAGAAAATTCCTTAATAAACTATGAGTGTTAAATACCCAGGGCAATAAATAAGGCGCGATTCAATTCTACACGAGGGAAACGAAGCAGGTACTTCAGAATTGTAAAAACATAGCTTTTCCACAAAACGGTCAGTATTAGACATAAATGGGGAACCCAGGGCCACTCGGGTTTGCTCACACAGGTCACTGTGTTTACGCTGAGTGCACACGACGTAAAGGTTGCCTACTCCGTTCCTAAAACCAGCCTGCTCCATCGGCGCATGCAAGCTTTAGTTTGGAGTTTTGTTTTGTTTGTTTTTTAACTCTATCCACGTGCTCCTCTGAGGACCGAGGAGTAAACTGGCCACGAGGAAGCTGGGGAGCAGGACACGGCCATGCAGCCAACATGGGGCTCGGAGAGGCCAGGCGGGCGGGCTGCAGGGAGCCTCCCAGACCACCGCCCCCGCGGGGCCCAGGCTCCAGGAGAGCAGTCTCCCAGGAGACAAAGTCGAGAACTGGTGATTATACAACTCCGGGGGAGTCTGGGGCTGTAGTGGTGGCACGGCCATAGAAAACAACGTGGTCGTTAACCCCAGAGAAAACACGAAGAAAAAGCAGTCTTATCATTCTACGTGGCCTAGCTGTGCAAAGGAAACACGGACTACTCATCTAAGTGAAGTTATACCGGAAAGACGGAGAGACAGGGAGAGAGAGAGTTGGGGACAGGATGTGAGTGTGGGGTCAAGGAGAGCTGGGGCCCTACCTGGTGAAAAGTCTACAGATTTGCAGACTTGGGAAGGAGCCATGTAAACGTGCTGTTTGACGACGCCTGGGCCAGACAACGGCAAAGGCTGCAGGGGCTGCGGGTTCGGCTCCCGAGAGGCGCTGTAGCAGACGGCCTCCCAAACGCCTGCTGCTCTGCCTGGGTGACTGAATTCTGTATGTGTAACTGTCAGAAAGAACAACTCAATCTTTTAAGAAATAAAGGGCTTTTTTTAATCTAGGAGAATCTCAAGCTAGAGCCAGAGTAAAGCCTGAGAATTTTCAGCCACTGCTAATGAGCATCCTGCAGGCGGTGGGCTGTGGGGTGTGGGGGGCTCACGCACACACCCTGGAGTTCCACCTCCAAGCATGCGGCCCAGGACCCCAAGTTAGTACCAGTTTTAGGTAACAACAGTTCACGTGTTCTAGGCAGGCAGCTGCAAACCAATTCCCCTCATCCTCACCCTTTTTAACCAAATTCCTCCATGTTCCTTTCCTATTTCTGCTGTGACACTTAGTGGCTTAAGGCAACACAGACTGACTGTCTTACCGTCTGCAGCTCGGAAATCCAAAGGCAGCCTCTGGACTAAAGTCCAGGTGTCGGCAGGGCTGGTTCCTCCTGGAGGCTCTGGGGAGACACCGTCCCTTGCCTGTGAGAGGGACCTGCACTCAGGACAACCCGGGATACTGTCCCCAACCCAGAACCCTTCATTTAGTCACACCTGCAAAGCCCCTTTTGCCACGTGAGGTCACATTCACGGGTCCTGAGCGTTAGGCCGTGGACATCTTTGGGGGGCATTATTCAGGCCTCCACAGTATGGTAGGAGATGTGACAGCCCAAGCAGGAGGTCAGGGTGACGTGAGGAGGGGGCCACAAACCAAGCACTGCAGGCAGCCTCTAGATGCTGCAAGATGCCAGGACATGGTCTTCCCCTCAGAGCCCCAAGAAGGGTCCATTTTGACTTCTGACACCCAAAACTGGAAGAGAATAAATTCATGTTGCAAGCCCCAAGGTGTGTGGCAATTTGTGTACTGTGCTTGGGCCGGCTCTTAATTTATAATGGAGACCAAATGACAACACAGCAAGGCTAATGCCATTGAAAGGAGGCTTTTAAGCCTCCCAGTTCCCCTGCAGACAGAGGCACAGCAGGCCACACAGGGCGCACAAAGCGTGTCACACGGAGGTCACACACAGGAGGCAGACAGAGGACCTGGAGCTGTGGCTAGTGAAGGTGGTGGAGAGAGGACCCGGGTGGAGACAGCGCCTGCTGGGTCGGTGGTAGGGGCATCATGAGAGGACGACTGCGCCCCACGAAAGCTAATTTGCAGTGATGTTGTAAACCACCTGGGTAGATAGCCCGGCCCCGGGATTCAGCAGATGCACACACACAGAGGCTGGGATGACAGACACCAAAGAGCCAACACAGAAGTGGCTGTGATTAATGCCCGAGTAACCCAACTTGTCACAGCAGCCCTAGGAAACTTCATGCACCAGTCCTGAGAAGCAGCCAACAGGTGACCTGGACAGGAAGAGGAGGTCTGAGAACACAGAAGAAGCTGGGGGAGCAGAGGCCGGATGGGCCCAGTGCCTATGGGCGGCTCTGACTCCTGAGTCCCAGACAAGAGAGTCACCCCCATGGGCACTGCAGACTGCGTGTCCCAGTCCCTGAGGCCACCTGACAACAAGCTTGAGACGTGCTCCTTGGAAGCCACAGTCCCTCCGTGCGGGCAGGGCCCCGCCCAGGAGGCGGTGTGAGCAGCACCCTGGTTGGCCTTGACCGAACGCCAGCCTGCTGGGCTGAAGGTCAGTGACTCGCACCTGAGGAGCTGACCTCAGGCTCTCAGAACGAGGAGAGGACCCCAGGGAAGCGAAGCCCAGACCGAACCCCCGGAGGCCGGTCCCTGTCCAGGGAGCACGGAGGTGGACGGTTCCAGGACAGTCCCGGGACGCCCACGCCAGCTCGGCCGCGCGCTCAGAACTCGGCCTGTGACCGGCTGCAGTGGCAGAAAGAGTTACGACTTGTGAACTTGGAAAGCGAGACGCAGCCCGGGCTCCCCCGGCCCCCGCGAGACACTGGGGTGGGAAGTTCAGGATCAGTTTCAACTGCGAAGACCAAGGTGATTTAGAAGGTAAAACATTTGCGTTTGTGTCAGATTTCCACACCTTCCCCTCCAGCTCCTGCCGCCCCTGCAGCCCGCACCCAATCGCTCACCCCAGGCTCCTGACGACAGCGAGCCTCGGGGGCTCATGTCTGCAGGTTAGAGCCCCGTGGCCCTGCCCTCGGCCCAGTGGAGCCTTCCTCGGGGCTGCCCTGGCCAGGCCACCCGGGGTGGGCCTCGCCCTCCCGCCTGTGGTCTAGTTGCTGGCAGGGCCCGAGCACACACTGCCCCATTGTACGTGAGCCCCGGCTGGCCCCGGGCCAGGCTCACCCGCTATTACATATTGTTTAAATCCCACCATGTATGCATTCGGTTTGGTAGATTTAGGCTGATGATGTACTTAACTTCACCACCATACTGACTTTGAATGAACTGAAAGGAAAACACACAGATATAAAACAATGTCTGGCCAGTCTCCGTGCGGACAGGTGTTTCCTATCTATATCCCCGGCTGTGCGTTCCTCTGTCAGCCTGTTCCTCTGTTTCCTCCGGGAGCGAGCTGTGCCCCGAGGCGTGTCTTTAAAACAGCTTTGCGATCAATGTGCAGGTCCCCGGCCCAGGCCAGCTGGACCCTCCCTTGGGGCAGCTGTGTTTCGGGTCCTTTAAACACGGCAACAGGTTGAGCAGGAGGGCTCGCTCACCTGTCCGTAAACTGTCTGAACTCCAGGCTCACGGTTTGCAGCCATCGAGCGTCCCCACCCCCCGCTGCAGGTGACAGGAGAGAAAGACATGGCTGTCCGCAGACAAAGTGAGAGATCTGTACTGAACCTCACCACTCCCCCATTCCAGAACTGTGCGCTACAGTTTTGCAAAAGTGATTTGGAAGAAAAAGGTAATAAAAGGACAGAACAGCAGAATAAGATGATCAGCCGGTAAACCCATGTTTTCCTTGAGCGTCATTTAAGAGCAGGGCCCTGTTCGGGCCAGTGCCGGACGCCTGCCTCAGGGTGGCCTCCGCGTCCTCCCTCCACGTCCTGGGTCTCGGCACATTCCGGTCCAACAGGATGTCACTGAGGGCCTGAATCCTCCGGGCGGGCTCCCTGGGCGTGTGACCCGCAGAGTCCCACAGTACCCCACGCTCACGGGGGGCCCGTGCTTGGTGCTCAGTGCTCTGCCGTCATGGTCTTGACATTCTTCACAGCTGTCCTTGAATTTGTGTTTTGTAAATGAACTCTGACGGGGCAACAGAGCACGCTGCCCCCCGAAGCCTCGCCGCCTCCCCCACCACGGCCTGTGCGGAAGGGCTGGGAGAGCAGGGGCAGGGACGGGGCAGGTGCCAAGTGACAGGGTGGGCCAGGCTCCTGTGAGGGTCTGCACTTGCGCTGCATTAAATAGCAAATAAAAAAACACCGTGACAGGTCAAGAAACCACAGAAAAAGCTTTTTTCCTGCTTTTGAACAAGGGGCCCTGTGTTCTCACTTGGCACTGAGGACTGCGAATCACAGCAGCCAAGCTGAGACCCGGGGTCCACCCTGGATGGGGAGGAAATGCACCTCAGGGGGCAGGGCGTCCGTGGCCAGAAAAGGCCCTGCTGCTGGCCAGTGTGCTGAGAAAGTGAGATGAAGTGGGGGCGGGGGCAACCCCAGGGAGACCAGCGCAGAGGGTGCCAGGCCCAGGGACAAAGGTCCAAAGTGGCCCCAAGTCCGCAGGCTGTGCAGGGAAGCACAGAGCGGTCCGGATGGCAGGCAGGTGGCACCTCTTCCTGGGAGAGCACCAGGCATGCTGGGGGTCCCTGGCCCTGAAGGTGGGGAGAAGTGCCCTGCAGGACATGACCACACGAGTGTGCGTGCCGCAGGGGAGCTGGAAGGAAATGCATGAAAGTGTCACGGTGTTTCCAGGGTGGTCAGAAACGGGGTTAAACTTTCTTCTCTATATTCTCCATGTTTTCCAAGTTTCCTACAGTGAAAGGCACTGCAATTACTCTCAGAACAATTAAATCACGTGCATATATGTATATGTAGATATTTTATGCACATACTATACACACACACACACGGACACACTCAAATGTTTAAGACTAATGTCATGCATTCTATCAGTCTACATTGGCACCTAGGTGTAGACAGAGGCCAGGGTTTTATATTACAGTTTAAGACATCTGGCCACCTGTGCTTCTATTTAAGCAGCAACTGCTAGACACCACTCAGGGCTAAGTAGTAAGAAATTAGCAGGAATCCACAGCCTCCAGAAAAGCACCCAGTGTGCTCTGCGCACCTCTGACCAGCAGCGCCTGTGACAGCCACACAGACCATGGGCCCCCCTCGGGGACAGCCTCTGCTGCTGTGGCAGTGGAGAAGGGCCTGCCATCCTCCCTAGAGGCCCCCATGCTTGCAAATAACAGAAATCCGGGGCGGCCCCAGCCTCCAGGACACATTTTTATAAAACCTAAGACAGCCTCTGCCTCCTAAAAACCTCCCGTCCTGGGTGGGCTGGGCCAAAGGCCACTAGGAGGCCATGGAGGAAGCCCCACCCCCAGACTGTCCACACCCCTCTCCTGCTCTGAAACTCACGGCACTCTGTCGCACCTTTCCACGGCATCCATTGTGATGAAATGGCCACACTGAAGCGACTTATAAATCCTAGCTTCTTCTGAGCTCCACCAGTCACTTGCTGTGTGACCACAGGGGAGTTTCTTAACCTCTCTGTGCCTCAGTTTCCTCATTTAGATGAAAGGGGAGCAACTCCCAGCTTTCAACGAGGTAACGCAGGTGAAGACTTTGGTTCCCTGATGGCCAAGAGGACTCGTCTCCTGACCAGCTGAGCCTGAGCCCTGTGGACAGATAGAGGCCACTCTGTCCTCCCTAAAAGCGGGACTGCTGAGGGACCGGTGGTGTCCGTCCTGGGCGTGGCAGGTGGCGGTGGCAGAAGAGGTGTCACACTGCTGGCTTAAAGAGCCCTTCCCCTAAGTTTAAAGACAAGGGGACAGAGGCCAGAGAGGGGTAAGAGAGCCTGAAGGTGACCCCAGGTTGGTCTGAGTCAGAGAGAGTGTGGCCTGACCCTGGTCATCAGAGCCGCCTCCAGGCAGGTCTCTGCGGAGTGAGGATCGGCCACCGCCTGGCCAGAGGTGGTGACTGCGGGGAAAGACCCCACTCCACCCCCCGGCTGCTACATGCACCTCAAATCTGAGCCTGGCGCATGCAAAGGTCAGCTGGTCACGTTAGCCGCGGCCTTTGCCCCAGCCAGGGGTGGCCATATTGCAGAGTGGAGTTTAACAGGGAGAAACGATCAATAATTCTCTCAATATCCTCCACCTACTTGGGCTGCCAACACAGCATTCTTCAGAGTATTCTCAATTCTCTTGCCTTCACCCCCGCCCCCAACGGCCAAATCACTTAATAGGAAACTATAAATGAGATCTATATAAAGACATTTTTAAAAGCTTGTTTTGCTCTGACTAGGACCCCCATAAATAACATATCTGTTAAATAAATCAGCCCCGGAACGTTTCATTACGCATCCGAGTCCTCTAAATTCCTCGCCAGGCCCAACCCTGCGAAAAAGAACAGAATTTAAGAGCCGCGAGAACGTCCACTTGGCGGGGCCTGCCCCCCGGCCTGTCACAGGGCCCTTTGTCGGAAGGAATAGTTTTTGGCTTGAGGCAGAGAAAACGCATTTGCCAAAAGGTTATTATTGCCTTAGCAGTGATTCATTTAAGCGGTTTCCCGGGAGAGGTGTTTTATTATGATTTCTCGGCTCTCGGCTTGGCCCTTTCCCCTGCTGTGGGACTGGGCCTTCCTAACTCACAAACATCCCATTCACTGTGCCCTGGGGGCCTCTGCAGGACGCCCCCCACCTCCCAGCCAGGCCCAAAGCCACGGCCTCTGCCCTGCCCCCGCCCAGGTGAGCTGACCCCCAGGTCTCTGAGGTGGGCTGGGCTCGGGAGCACTCCACACCGCAGGAAGGAGTCGGGCCACCCTCATGGAGGCCGCGGGCCTGGGCACACTGGTGACGTGCGGCCTCGCCCGGGGATCCCGGCTGTGCTGGCCGCCCCGTCAGGCTGGGATGGTCCGTCCTCGCTCTGACCCAGATGATGCCAAAGGAAGACACAGAGGTTGATTAGGAACTATACTTGCAAGTACTGTTTGCAAGGGAGCCAGGCTCACCAATAAATACAAGATATGAGATTCCCAATGCTACCGAGTTTGCAGTGAGTCTGTTCCTGGGTTCGGCAGGAAAACAGCAAGTTTTGACACAGAGAGACCAGGTGCCCTGACCTGGGGGGTGGCACTTCCATCCATCTGGCAGCCGCCTCTGACCTGCGCGGAGCCCCTGGAGAACCAAGCTCCCAGCCCCGCCCCATCTCGCCTCTGAGACCCATGCTGTCCAACCTGGCAGCTGCTGGCCACGCGAGCGCATTGAGATGTGCGGTAAATGTCATACACACCCAGTGTCGGATCCTCGGCACAAAAACGGACGCGCAATACTTCATCGATAATTTTGATATGGATTACAAATGAAATCACATTTTACAGAGAGTGGATTAAATAAAACACAGGATTAAAATGAATGACATCTGTTCCTTTTTACTGTTTTACCGTGGCATAGGTATAGTGTTAAATTTCCTAATAGCCACATTTTAAAAACGGGACCAGAAATGGGGAGTTAGCTACCAAACACAACGGCCTGAGCTGTGGGTGGGTGTCCAGCGCTTCTTAGACCGGCAGTCCCTTCTGATGCTCAGCTCCGTCCTGGCCAGCGGTGGTCTCACCCACCGACTCAATGGAGAACACCCACTTCGGCCGGGGGTCTGGTCCGAAAAGCCAGACACCCCCTTAGCTGAACACTGGCCTGGGCAGGCTCGGCACCCCTTACCAGGACGGTCGCCCCTGGTCAGCCCCTCTCCCATGGCTCCTCAGGGCCCCTGACCCCAGCTCTCACCTCCCACTTTACCAGAAAACGGGAGGCACCAGGCAGACTCCCTCCAGAGTCAGTTGCCCCCTGCACCCCTGGTCCCTGCCCGAAGCGTCCCACCTTGTGGGTCACCCCTTCCTTGGAGCTCAGAGGCCTCCTGAGACCACACCTTTAAACAGCACCCCACGCCCTCCGTCTCCACCCCCTCGCCCCACTTCCCAGGTCTTAACGCTTCCTGCTAGTCATTTAGTCACTTGCACTCGCCATCCCGCCGCTAAAATAGAAGCCCCGTGCGAGCCCGGGCTTGGGCTGCCGTGTTCGCTGGGCCTAGAAGGTGCCAGCACGTTAGCCCTAAGGCATCTCTGAGTGACAAATGGCGGAGCCCCTGTGCGGACGTCTCAGAGGCTCAGGGCCTTTTCTGATGGATGCGGACCTGAGCTCCCGACCCCCTCCAGGCTCCATCAGCTCCCCCGGCCTGCCCACCATCTCCATTTCTCCTGCATCTCCCTCCAGCTACCTCCTCTCCTATCACCCCATCTTCTGGGTAAATGACGGGGTCCCAGGGCCCACTTCACACGCTGTCTGGTAAGCCTACTATATCGCGGTTTAAATCACTAGTACACTGAGGGGCGTTGTAAAGGGGAACAGCTAACTGGGTTTAGGGGCACAAGGTAGCGACCTTAAAAGACAGGTGTGAGGTCAGCAGGTATCTCATGCCCTGCCCTCAGCTCCTCCCACCATCGATCCTCAGTGATGGGCAGTCCCGGGACCCACGGAGCCCACCCAGCAGGACATAATGGCCTCACGAGATCCCAGGACAATGGCGTGTGAGGCACAGAAAGGACACAGGGACAGGCTTGCCACTCCCTTCTCCGTCCACAGAAAGGATGGGGTTACATGGCGCACCTGTAGAGTCTTCCAAACCCCCTGGGGACCTTCCTCCTTCCATCTGGGATTGAGGAGCCCAGTCACCTGGTCCCAAGACACAGGTGGGTGCTCACAGGCCTGTACCTCTGCTGCTGTCATGCTGAAACCCCCAATCTGCACACCAGCTCTGCCCTGCTGCCTCCCCTCAGCGTCAGGCCCGACTGGCTGTGGAACAGCCGCCCCGGACACCCCCATCATCATGGCCGGACCATCACTCACCCTCCGTCGGGCCCCAAAGCTGCTCCTCACCTGCACCCTGTATCATTGTCTGCTTTGTCATCCAGACTAGAAACATCTCATTTTCAACCCCCCAACCCCTCGCTCAGCTAGTCTCCAAGGCTCTAAATATCTGTGGAACCCCCGGCCACCCCTCAACGTGTTGCCCTGGCCTGAACCCTCGCTAGCGCTCGCCTCCCCTCCCTCCGGAGCCTCCTCCCAGGCTGTCATCACAAAGACCCTGAAACAGTAAAGGACCTGGCACATTGGAGGTTGTGCCATCCTTGAGGCCCCCATCCACCCACGGGGTACAAGGCCAAGTATCAGTTTGTTTTTGAATAAGAAACAAGTCTCTCACTATCTCAGGGTCAGCAACTGATTATGTCGATAAAACTTTGTGTTACTTGAGGGTCCTCCTTGCCGAGAGCACACTGCCCTAGAAATGAGACCTACGTGGAGGACAAGAGAACGTATGGTGACCAGCGGTGAGAACACGCCTGAGGCACCTGCTCCAGCACCTTCCGCCCCGTCGCCTTACAGCCCCTGGGGCACAGACAGTCCGCTTTGCTGACTCCCACTGCGTCCCTCGGGGGGACCCCACGTGTCCCTCAGGAACAAGAACAGGCAATGTTCTTAGAACCCACTTGAAGTGAGTCCATGGATCAGAAGACGTTCTGTGCACAAGGAAGGGTGCTTCCAACTTTTCAGTCCGTGTCCTGGTGAAAAGGATAAGATCTGACGGACGCCCAGCGTGACTGCCCTTTCGATGGGCTGCCATCAGGACCCAGCCCTTCATTTGTGACAATTAGGAACTGGAAGTTCAGGGAGGGTGAGTGACTTTCCTGAAGTGGCACAGCTGGCTCGGGGCTGAGCAGAAATTACAGCCAGGGTTTGGGATGATTCACTTTTTCGTCCTCGTTTATTGGGCTTTAAGTTACACAGGTGCAAAGACGGGCAGAAGAAACTAGAAGGTAATCCTGGTCTGGTTTCGTCCAGATGGGAGAAGAGGCAGATGCTGAGTGAGCAAGCGGAACAAGACAACTTCCGGTGAAAACAACCTAGCGCTTCCAGGTACGCAGATATGGGGGTGGGGGGTGACCAGGCACACACTGCCCCACCTCACTCACCTGGCCTTTTCACAGCATCTATCCAGCCTCCTTTGACCACCAGCTGTGAAAAGCCCCGCTGTGTGGCTATTAAGCGGGCAATTACGTGTTTCCCATGAAGCTATCAACAGAGGGCGTGGTGAGCATCCTGTGGGAACTGCACGCCAGGCGCCCGGAGTTTGTCTAAGAGTCAGCTCTGTGCATGTGAGGAGTGAATGAATGAATGAATGAATGAATGAATGAATGAATGAAGTGAGAGCAACTATACCATTGCCTCCAGAACCAGATGGCATTGATTGTCCCTGTGACCATGACAATGAGAAGAGCACAGACAGGAGTCCTTCTCTCCCTGGTTCCCAGGCGAGGGTGAGAACGCAGGAGCGTGAAGCACATGCCGGGGCCTCGGGGACCCTGCAGGCCTGCCGCCTCCCCAGCCGTCCTCAGGACACCGGAGGCTCCCCCATGCGCCACGGAGAGGGCTCCTGTCATCCTCAGCCTCCTTCCGAGTCTGAGGCCTCATCCTATCTCCTCTCTGAGCGGGAAACGGTTTGGGTCAGAGGAGTGGACGGGGCACTGGCCGCCGGGACAGGAGCCGCAGGCACAGTGGGCCGTGGCTGACACTGCCCGCGACCTGCTGGAGATCCCGGGGTCGGGCCTGCCTCCTTTCCCCCGGCAGACACGAGGGGAGGATTCGTCCAGGCCCGGGTGTCCGCTCAGGACAGGCTGACAGACCAGAGGCGCTCCTGTCTGCCAACTGCCAGCCCTTTGGAAGAATGGCTCTGATGACACAGACATCAGACACGGGGACACGTTTTCCACCTCTGGGTCCCGGCCCGCCGGTGGGTTCCCCGGTGCCTGGATCAGAGCCTGGCACACGCCAATGCCCGTCCAACCACATACGGTTGAGAAATGCCTGCGAGGAAGGACAAGGCAGGAAACGGGAGAAATCCCGCCCAAAACAGACACCGGGCCTGGGGGCGGGGCCGGCACCTGGTCGCCTGGGGGCGGGGCCTGGGCGGGGTCACGTGAGGGCGAGGCCTGGGCCCCGCCTCCCGGCTGCACGTGGTGAGGTCCCGCCGGCACTTCGTGCCGCCCGGAGCGGAGCCTGCAAGCCCGGCCAGCCTCTGCCGGGGGCGCAGCGCAGACAGCAGACCGCGCCACGTCGTTTCCATGTGGTCCCACGAAACGGCCCCTTTTTGCAATCTCTGGGCGCAGCTGGAGGCGTTTGCCGTGTGGAGACCTCCACTCACAGCAGGGCGTCAGGCCGTGGGAATGCGCCTGGGGACTTGAAACGCCAGCCCTGCCGCCTGCGTCGCCCCAAGCCCGTGGGCAGTCCCTAAAACAAGCTCCACGCCCGCTGCCCGCCCTCCCTCGCCCGCTGCTTTACACCGACGCCCCTCCTGGTTCCTGGGCAGCCGTCCATCTCCCGGCTGATTCAGACCAAGTCCAGGTTCTCTCGTTAAACCTGGACCTCGAGCCCCGCCCTCTCGCCCGCTGGGCATGCGCACCGGCAGCCTTCTGCGCACCCTGCCCCATCCCCATCTTCTTGGTGGTTCTGGAAACCCCTCTCCTCACGAGGCCCATAGGCTCTAGGACCTGTCACCGAGTAACCGGAATCTCCGTGGCCACGTGGCCGAGGCCCCTCCTCTGGGGCCCCCGCGACAGCCAGCGAGGCACTTCCCACGCCATGTCATCAGCTCGTTGCAGGTCGCCAGGCCGAAAGCCCCAGGAAGGCGGGCCCAGGCCAGCCCCCATCACCAGGCTGCCACTTGGCTGGACTCATGAAACGCTTCCGGAACTGTATTCGTGTCCTGAGGCCAGAACCCCGAAAGCAAGGCGTCGGCCGAGCTGGCTCCTCCCGGAAGCGCAGGGAGAAGCCGGTCCAGGCGTCGCCCAGCCCCGGGCGGCTGCATCTGGCCACTCGGGCGCGTCCCCACTGGCCTTCTTCCCGGAGTCTCCTTATAGGAGGTGTCGGCGCTTCTCTCAGGAAAGGGGAACCACGCGGTAGGTATTCT
The DNA here is from genome assembly GCF_001890085.2 of Hipposideros armiger. Lineage (NCBI taxonomy): Eukaryota > Metazoa > Chordata > Mammalia > Chiroptera > Hipposideridae > Hipposideros > Hipposideros armiger. The sequence continues at coordinate 6,241,213 of NW_017731367.1, read as the reverse complement.
GCTGGTGAACTCCGTTTGCCAACCGCCAGCACCAGTCAAGAAAAGCCGGCAAGTGACCCCGAAACGCCGCGGCCCTTTGCCTTTGAAGAGGCGTCCTCAAGCAGCCCGCCACCAGGGGGCGCCCGCAGTCCCGGGACCCCTGTACCCGCGGCCGCGCTCCGAGCCTCGCTCCCAGAAGCGCTGGGGGCCCCACCCGCTGCACGCGCGACAAGCTTATTTGCTGCTGGGACTTCCCCGTCACTCAGAGAAATAAGTGCATGCACGTGGCATTTGTTGACAGAGAATTTCACTCGTGTTTCACTGCGTGCCTTCCTTTTCTAGCTCAGTGGCACCACCGCCCGCCAGGGTCCTCTTCGGTGACCGCTGTTGCCCGTTCCCTGAGCACAGTCTGGATCCATTAGATGGTGTCAGGAACCGCGCAAGGGGATTTCAGTGTGGAGTGAAGGTTAAAGAGGTGCACCGCGCGCGTGTTAGCTATGGAGGCTCCGCCAACCACTGAACCCCTCTGAGCCTCAGGGACCCCCATCTGTGAAGCAGGGACAATAACTCTGCCAAAGAAGTCACAGGACAATCATGAAAATCTAATTTAAGAATCATCTCAAAAAATGCACACTGTTACTGAAACATGTGGTGTGGAATTATTTCACCAATCTGCTCAGGCATGGCAGAATAGGTTGGAGCAATGAAACTCATTGCCAAAAAAGAAAAAAGCTAGATAAAACACAAAGACCCCAAGGAGAAGGGAACTAGCTGAGATGAGTCTAACATTAAATGCTGCTTCCGCCCTCCAGGTATCTGGAAATTCCTAAGTAACATGGATTTGAAGGATTAGAAGCCAAGCAGAAAGTGGTTACTATGAGTGAGAAAAGTTAAGCAGAGTTCATCAATCTCACAGGGATGGGGGAAAAAATAAGGCTACCAAATCAGCCAAAACCTGAGGACCTTAAGAGACAAGGGAAATGCACAGAAGTAAGCCCAAAACTCTTATCTCCTTTTAAGTATTACTTATCTCCTCAAAGTGAATGCTGATTTGCAGACAGTGGCCCAGAGGCTGACCGGCCCCGTAGGAAACAAAAGTCGAGAGTTTGAAGAGCCAAGCAGAGCTTTGGGCACTCTCGCTGTGCTATGTGGTATTTGGGGTTCAGGGGGCACCGGGGATTGTCACCTGTGAACAAGGATGATCCAGAGATAGACTTGGCCCCACAAAAGTGAAAATCACCTCAAATCAGCTCACTGATTGAGTAAAATTAGTCTGCCTGTCATAAGCAAAAGTAAACCCTATCTAAAAGAAAATAACACACTTCAGAGCCATAGTTTATGATCACAATGTCTAGCATTCAATCAAAAATTACCAGACACACTGGACACAGGACCAAGAGAAAGGAGTCACAAGAGAATAATACTGTGGAAACAATTCAAATGTCCATCAACAGTAGAATGAATAAATAAAATATACATGTAAAATGGATTGCTCCACAGCAATAAAAAAAAACTACTGTTACACAAAACAGTACGGATGAATCTCAGACATAATGCTGAGTAAACAAGTCAGATACAAAAGGATACATACTATGGGATCAATTTATAGGAAACTCAGAAATAGATTAATCCATGGCGAAAGAGGTAAAAAAATTGGTTATCTGTGAGGGAAATAGCAAATGCAAGAGACATGAAACTTTGCAGTATTAAGAATATAAAACATCCTGATATGGGTGATATTTGGATATGGAGATAGATAGATAGATAGATAGATAGATAGATAGATAGATAGATAGATAGATAGATATAGATATAAATATAGATATAGATGTGTGTGTATGTTTGAGTATAACAATTCATCAGGCTAAATACACTTAGGATTTGTACACTTTACAATATATAAATTATATCTTATTGAAAAAAGAGAACCAATCTTTCAAAATAAATAACAGAACTCAATGTGTGACTTTAAAAGCAGATTATACATACCTGAAGAGAGAAAACTGAAAGACAAGTCAGCAGAAAATTAAATACAGAAAGAAAAGTACAGATGAAAACTATAGAAAATCATTTAAAGAGAAATCTGGAACATTTGACATGCGAACAAAGAAAAAATAAGGTGGTAGGTAGATTTAAGCCCAAATATATCAGTAATTACAATAAATGTAAATTTATTAAATATACCAATTAAAAGACAAATTCTCAGATTGGATAAAAATACAAAGTTCAACTCTATGATGCTTACAAGAGTTACACCTTAAATATAAGGACAAAGAGAATGTGAAAGTAAAAGCATTTTTTAAAAAGATACACTATGCAAACACTAACCAAAGGAACGTCAGTGAAGATATACTAACATCAAATTAAACTCAAAAGCAAGCATTAATGAAGAGGGATATTTCATAATAATAAAAGGGTCAATCCACCAGAAAGACATGACAATTCCAAATTTATATGCACCTAATAATATAGGCTTAAAACATATAAAGCAGATATTTACACAAATAGAAAGAAAAATAGATAGAACCACAGTCAAAATGGAGTATTTTAACAATCTATCCAAAATGGATAGAATAAGCAGACAAAAATATTAGTAAACACATAGAAGATTTGAGCAACATGTCAAAATCGTAACAATTTCAAAGAATTGAAAACATACAGATTATAGTCTCTATTTTATGACTACAGTGGAATTAAGCTTCAATTGAGGGGAAATTAAAAATTCCAAATACTCTTTTAAATAACCTATGAATCAAAAAGACATATTTTGAAATGAATAAAATGAAAATACTCGTATACCATATGAAAATTTATGAGATTAAAGCTAAAGCCATGCTCAGAGGGAAATTTTATAAATTTAAATGCACATAAAAGAATTGGTAAAAATCAATTACCAAAAGTCTCCATTTCAAGAATTTTAATAGACCACCAAACTAAACCCAAGGAAAGCAGCAGCAAAGCTAAAGGCTTATCTAGAAAAGATCTGTGAATGTAGCTTCTGGCTAGTGGGGTAAACCCCAATGAGATTCACAAGTGACCCACAAACTTTTTGAGAGATTTATATCAGCAAAAACACTGCCAGCTGAAACTGAAAGGGATGGCACTAAACTACAGGAGCCAGTTGGATCCCCAAGGAGTAAGGCTGTGAAAACGACTCCACTGCAAACGTGTACTACCTTTCCCAAAAAAGGACGGGTGACTCAGAGGCTGGAACCAAGAGGCCAGAGGGCAGAGCCACGCACTGCAAAGAATGCTTCTAGGCCTTGAGACCTAATTAAGGAACTTTCAACATCTGCCCAGCTGGGTGTCAGAACTGCTACGACCGTGACTTCCCCTTTTTAAAAAGGAATGTCTACAGTGGTCGCCCCACGCCTGTCCCACTATTGTATATAAGGTACAGGGAGCAGGTCACTTTCTCTTTAGTTTCATAGACGTGAAGATGGAGAGAAACTAAACTCGAGAAGCTGTACATAAGGAATTGTATTTGAAGAGCAATCTTGGAGGAGTCTGAATCATGCATGGGAGGAAAAGGATAAACTGAAGATGGCTGGAGGGGAGTGAGGGGTTGAGAAGGATTTGGGTTGTTTTTTTTTTTTTTTAATGGAAGAGAGTTGAGCCTCTAATTGAGGGTCAGGAAAGTTTAGTCTGCCTCTCAAGAGAGGAACTGAAAAGCCACACAGCAATTGGTGTGGACGGGAAAGGGTGACAAATGGGGCCGAACCTCAACTCTGAATTCTGAATTGGTACTGCCAAGTAACCTAGTCCACGTTTTTCACTGGGGTATCTCAAAGGCAGCTCAAATTCCACATTTCCAAGACCAAGCCTCGGCTGGTAGCTTCCACTCCCTATCCGGATACAGGAGGTAGAAACCTATTCCCAGCCTTGATACCTCCCTCTTCCTCACCCCTCATCTTCCGATCAGTCACCAAGATCGGAAGAGCCTACTTCCTGAACAACTCTGAGATCAGCCCGCTCTCCACCCTCCTCCACCCGCAGCTGCCAGCATCCACGCTGGCCTCAGGAAGTAACCAAAGCACTGGCTGCCCTGGACATGGAGGCAGGTTCCCACAGCCAGCACGCTTTCCAAAAGGCACGTCCCTCTGTGACTCTCCCTGCTTAGACCATCGAGTGGCTTCCCCAGGCTCCTGGGGTGGGATCAAAGCGCTGACCTGGCCCCGCACACTCCGTGATGTCTACCGGCCGGCCTCTCCTGTCCCGTCCCCTCGCTCCCTGCAGCCTCGCTGGCCTGCCTCCTCCGCCGCTCGGGCTGCTGGGTGCCTCTGCACAAGCTCCTGTCCTCCCTCCTGGCTCAGACCTAGCCCCCCCCCCGCTCCCCATTCCCCAAAACTCCTCCAGACTTCAGACTTGGGCTAAGTGTGCTTCCCACAGGGAGCCCTCTCACCACCCCCCTGTGATGCCTCATTAAACATGCTCCTTCACTCAGCACCCCTTTGCTTGGGTTCATTTAACCCTAGAAATAAGCTGAGTGGTGGGTGACATTCCCGTCTCCCTCTGACATGAAGAGACAGGCCAGAGAACTGAGGGGATATGGCCAAGGTCACAGCTGGGGACAGGTCCCTCTCCCTGAAGGAACAGGAGGCTCGGTCCAGCTCAGATGAATGGAGGAACGATGGGGGAAGGGCACCTACTTGGGAAATTCCTGCTCTACGGACAAGCAGAGAAGTATATGAAACGCTGTGACACGGGGCTGCGGACTCCCAGCTTCCTTTCCTCCTGCATTTCTGTCTCCCTTCCCCCACTGTCTCCTTCTTCCCTGCGGTGAGTAGCTGACCTCTCTCCATTCGGTACTTCCCAAGGAAGCAGCCTGGACAGTCTTTCCCACAGACTTGAAAATACCCTGCAATAAAACTGAAACAAGACGGTGCATTTTCTCAGCCCTACATCAGGCCAAAATACATAGAAAGGACCGACATCTGAATAACACAACTCAGGGTGAGCGTCACCTTGAACTTGCCAGAACCCTGGCATGGGTGGTGGAGCTCACGTGGTCGTTCTCCCAGGTTCTTGGTCCATGGGGCACAGATCTGCTCAGGCCTCCCATCTGCTCCACTGCCTGAGGCTCCGAGGAGCTCTCTGAGGCTGATTTCCGAGAAACCCCCTTTCTTACCAGAAGTGAAAGCCTGCATGCACCGTGCTTGCTGGCAGCCCCTCCATCAGAGGACAGAGTGTCCCCAGGGCTCTAGAAGCTGCCCTTTTCCTCGCGCTGCTCTGGTCCAATGTACCCGCTGGGCAGAATGGAGGACTGTGGTCACATATGCTCAGCTCTGCCAGCCCAGCAGCGCGGCCACGCCTGGGAGCTCAGAGCCTACGTGCGCCCAGGGACGGCCTTCCTCGTCTGTCTCTTTCATCAGGGCAGCCCCCACCCATGCTTCCCATCCGTGGCTGTTGTTTAACTTTCTTGCTTAAGCAAAAGGGCTCAGACACCTGTCCCAAAATTACTTCTGAGCACTCTGTTGTTCCATCGGGACCAGCACCGTCTCTCGCGGACTCTGTGGTGTGAGAAGACAGCATGGAGCCCCAGAGGTTTTGACCCTGGCGCAGGCTCTGGGTCTGTGAGCGCTGCAGAAGCACCGCGTTCTCCCCAGGTCCAGCCCTCCCCAGGGCCCTGTCCCCAAGATGCCCCGGGACAGGCCAGCGTCAGAGCTGGAAGACTTGGGGAAAGGGCCTTTGGGGAAAATGCTAATCGTTTCTAGAGTCAAACCAGCCATGGGCGACGACCCTATGACATGCTGATCCCCACGCTTTCATTACTCAGGACAACCGGATTCCACACAAACACCCCCAAACTCCAATCGCCAGAGGAAATCCAATTCCCCACTCCCATGAGCCTTCCCTAGTTTTGATTTTGGCCATCTCAGCCGAGAAAGGGGAACGTCAACGATGCTGTCATTCACCAGAGACTGTCAGTTCCTCCCCTCGATTTGCACATGAGGGAAACAGGACCCAGAGCATGGATGACCTGGCCAAACTAGAGGCCCAGCTGGCACCAGACCCAGAGCCGCCGAAGGTCTCCCAGGGGTTCTCTGCTGGGGGAAGACTTACTTCAGGTGGGTACAATCTTCCTCTTGAACATGAAGACCCTACAGGACTTGAAACCCATAACCAGCCCCAGTGGCCTTCCGCTCCTCCATCCTGGCTCTGTAAACCTATTGCTTTCGTTTTCCATGCCGTTTCCTATGAAAATGCTTGAAATCTAAGAGCCTTTTAAATATCAGTGACAAGGCAACACTGAGTTTAAGGCTTCTTCTGAGATTAGCTAGGATGCAGACTTAGTCTAAAGGAAATTAGCATACACACCCCACAGGCGACGGGGACGGGAGCCCTCAGAGGAAACCTGGTGGAGAGTCAGGGCTTCTGTCACTGCCCAGTGGTAATGAGGTGACCAGCCTCCCACCCTACACCCCACAGTTTCAGGGGAAACATCCTCTCCAACCCCCAGGATGTCAACAGAGGCAGAAAGGGGAGTCTGGACTTCCACCCCACCCGACAGTAACAGGCCATGCCCCCTTCTCCCAGGGACTCGGTGTCAGGGGCTGACTGCTAAAACAGATTTAAATAAAATCCTGAACACCCAAAATGTCGGGGATACAACTGAAAATCACTCATCATACCCAGACACAGGAAAATCTCAACTTGAATGAGAAAAGACAGTCAAAAGATGCCAACACTGAAGTGACACACATGCCGGAACTATCAGACAAGGATTTTAAAGCAGCCATCTTAACAATGCTTCAACCAAGAACTATAAACACACTTGAAATAAAGGAAAAGACAGAAGCCTCAGCAAAATAATAGAAGATATAAAGAAGAAACTAAGAAATTTTAGAACTAAAAAATATAATAAAATATTTTTAAATTCACTAGATCACTCTGCAGCAGAATAGAGATGGCAGAGGAACAAATCAGCAAACTTGAAGACAGAACAATAGAAACTGTCGATCTGAACAAAAGAAAAAGTAGACTAAAAAAAAATGAACAGAGCCTCGGACCTGTGGGACTATAACAAAAGATGCAACACACACATCCTCAGAGTCCTGGAAAGAGAAGAGAAAGAAGGAACTGAAGAAGTAAGAGATAATGGCTGAAATTTTCCCAAATTTGGTCCAAAAAACACAAACTTACATTGGGTCTTCTTTGATATTTCTCAAAGATATCGTGCATGTCTTTTGTTATACATATTCCCGTGTACTTGGTGTTTATGCCATTGTAAACTGCATCTTTTTAAATCTTTAATTTCTAATTTTCTGGTTTTGATGAACAGAACGTGATTGTTTTGAAGGTTGATTATGTATTCAACAACTTTACAAGTTTTCTTATTAATTCTAATAATTCATCAGTAAATACTTTTGGATTTTCTATATTTATATTGTCAAATAGCAAGTTTTGTTTTCACTTTCCTAACTCTTATACCCTTTATTTTAATTGTCTTAGTGCACCCAACTCAAAAACAAACCTTTAAGTATTGCACCATTATTTACAATGCTGGCTATGGGGTTTTTATAAATACCCTGTGTCAGAACAAAGATGTCGCCTTCCATACCTAGTTGCCAAGGTTTGGTGGTTTTTTTTTAGATTTTATTGGGGAATTGGGGGGAGGGAATGGTGTTGGAGAATCGGGGAAGGGGAACAGACAAATTGTTGTCCTTTGGTTCTTCAGTCTAGTTGTGGAGGACGTTGCTTCGCTGGCCCATGTTGGTATTATCATTGTGCTCTTCCCGAATGAGGCAGTCGCTCGCCAGCCATTGGATGGCCACTCATGGCAACCCACTGCAGCCCCACTGCAGCCTATGCCGTCGCAGGCAACTCATGGTAGCCTAGCTCCAGGTCGAGCTGTTGTTCACCATCTTAGCTGTAGAGGGCGCAGCGTCACTGGCCCTCATGTGGGATCTGAACCGGGGCCCTGCTG
>NW_017731367.1:6225063-6228780 GCF_001890085.2 Hipposideros armiger | reverse complement strand
CCTCTCTGGCGAAGGCCTTCCCCACATCTCTGTGCTCGGGGGTCTTCTTCCATTGAGAGCGTGCCAGGGTGGGTGAGGCCGGGCCTGCGGCTTCAGGCGTTCACACTGGTCACATCACGAGGCTCTCACACCGCACAAGTTTGAAGTGTGGGCAGGTGCCACCCGTTTGCCACACCCCTAACACCCTCCGGGCTGTGAACCTCCAGTACGAAGCCAGAGCAGACTTTCGGCAGAATGCTGTCAATCATTCAAAGGGACTGTCTCTAGCGTCAACTTTCTGATGCTGAACAAGCTTAAGAGATGTGGCTGAAGGTTCTCCCACGGCGGCCGCACTCATGAGGCCTTTCTGCTGTGGCCCTGCCGGTGCCAACCAAGCGTGCACCCTTCGCCGCAGCTCTCCCCACGCCGGCTGCATGCATAGGCTCTTCTCCAGCGTGGACTCCTGTTGAGTGAGGCCGGAGATGCAGCTGGAGAACTTCCCCCACTCCCCGCACTCGGACCTTCCTCCTGTGTGGCCCCAGACAGCTCCGGCCTCTGCTGTCCTCCCAACGGGGAAGGTCTCCCACCTGGCTCCTGCGGCTCCCCGTTTCCCCACCGTGAGCGGCCCAGAGGAAGCCAGCGCAGGTGGGACGAGGACCCCGGCAGTAGGGGCTGCTCTGACACGTGGACTCCCAGCTCTTTACGAGGCCCGCCCTGGCCCCTCTGCAGGGTTTCTCGTGGTCCGTATTTGTTTTGTGGTCTTTCGCTTCAGGCTGGCGAGACTCCCCCAGAAGTCCCTTCCTGCTCTCCTTCCCACCGGGGGGAGACGAGCCTGAGTGCCAGGCCGAGGGCCCCACCACACACTGAAGGCGGGCCGGTGAGCACGACACACACAGCTCCTTTGGTCCTCCACCAGCCTGGGGTGTGGGGCGAGCAGCGCTCGGACCGGCGTCAACCAGCTTCCGGCCAGTCCTCCTGCTGTCCCCTTTTCACGGCCCCTTGGAGAGGTACCTGAACTGGGGGAGTGCTCATGTTTGCAGTTCTTTCTCACAAGGTCATTTTTNTAGCTGTAGAGGGCGCAGCGTCACTGGCCCTCATGTGGGATCTGAACCGGGGCCCTGCTGCTCAGAGCTGGCATCCCAAGCCAACTCCTAACCAACGCACCACTCAGCCAGCCCGCCAAGGTTTTTTTATTAAACATTCTTTCTGCATCTATTAATATGATCCTTTAATCTGTGAATATAGTGAATTATGTAATTTATAATATGCATTATTGGGGAAGGTTCACACACACACACACACACACACACACACACACACACACACACACACACCCCAAAGTGTGTGTTAGCTCAAAAACTTACACGTTTATCCCCTGCAGAACTGCCCAAGCTGGACGTCCCTGACTGGCCAACAGCTCTCCCCGACCTGTAACTGCACCATCCCCAAGGAGTCTGTCACCACGCACACCCAGAAAGCAGAAGGGGAGAGAAAGGGACCATGGGAAGGAAGGCTGTGCTCCCTTGCAGCCTGGCCTGGAGGCAGCCCTCCGTGGTGAGCAGTCACCTGGTCACAGCCAGGTGCTTCCCAGTGACAATACCATGCTATGAGAGAGGAGCACCGATGCTGACATAAAGTGCACGTGGTCTGGTACATTTTACTCACCGCAGACTCCAGTTCTCCGAATTTTCTTTAGGGTTTTGCATCTGTGCCAAGACAGACCAGCAGCTCTTCCGTCCTCCTGTCTTTGTCGGGTTTGCCACCATGGTGTGCTAACTTCATACACCGAGTTTAGTCGGAATGGCCTCTGGCTCACCCCCACACTGTCACTGCCCTGCTTCTGACACTGGATCTTCTCGGTGCCAGGTGACATTGGCCAGGGGGGCTGTCGGGAGGGCACTGGCGGGACAGGAAGAGGCAGTTCCCTTCCTGGTGCTGCTGTGCCTCCCTCCTCCTGCCCTGTGCGTTTGGCTGGAGAGCTGCACGCCCACTGACCCCTGGGCGCCTGAGGCGGCTTCCTGGAGGAGCTCGGCGGCAGCCCTGTAAGCTGCTTCCGGGGGCTTCCGCAGGTGCCCCACCTGCATCCGGAAAGCCTGACGGCACCCCACAGAGGGCCTCTCAGCAGCCCCCCGAGAGCGCAGCCAGGCCCAGGCTTCTCAGCAGGGATAGCACCTCCCTCCCTTCCCACAGGCAGCTCCAGGTGAACACGCAGGCACCCCAGTGCGTGTGACTGAAGGGAGGGGGCCCCCTTCTGCCAGCTGGCTGTTCCTGCTCACCAGTCTGGGCCCAACAAGCATGGACATCTCCGGTCCAGGTCAACCCAACAAACGTCTCTGCCACACGCTGAGCTGACCGAACGGACCCGACACCACGAGCCCACAGGGAGGGCTCCCTCCCTTCCAACCACCTTCCTTCCTTCCTTGGGTGCTCCCCCGGGGAATTCCTTAGAAAAGCCTTTTTTTCCAGTTAGTGGTTAAGTCCCTGGATATAGTAATTCTTCATCTCAGACTTTCCTCGCTCCAATCACTGTGGACTGCACTGCCTGCTACAGAATTGTACGGGATGCCCACCGGAGACAGGCCCACAAAGATGGGGCTGGGAGATCTGCCTTGCCGTCTCAAGCTTCAGCGAGGTGGCACTCGCTGTTGGTGGGGACCGGGGTCACCAGGATTCGTCAGGCTGTCACCTCTGGCTGGCTGTGTGATGAGCACTGATGGAAGCAGGACCCCCGTGACTCGGGCTCCCCTTTACGCCTGCCGTAATGGTGGGTCGCAGTCTCCCGAGGGCATGAGAGGGCTTCTAGAGAGAAGACGACAAGTCACGGTGACAATGACAGCCCTAAATGAGGCTCTTTTTACTGCAGTCACAGGGCTGGTAGTTCTCAAATCAAACCACAAAGCTAACTGTATTGCTTGCGAACGCCAGCTGACTTGTCTCACCAGCCCCTGGGGGGTTGTCAGGGCACAGCCAGGAAAGGTGGAGTGGGGATGTGCGGGGGTTGGACCCCGATGAAACTGCTCATCTTAAACCCCCGTCATCTGCCTATGGGGTCTTAGACAACCCTCCTTCCTTGGCTTGGCAACCCTGATACCCTTGCCACGTGCTGACGCCTCGAAAGGGGCCACTCGTTGTCCAGACCCCCCACCACCACGTCCGATGCCAGCAGGCTCAGCTGAGGAACCCAGAGTGCCCGAGGGACAGGGCCCCCTGACCAGGAGGAACAGCTCACACACCTACAGGGCGTGCCCTCCAGGATGCCCCACTGCAGATCGGCGGAAATACAGAACACATACATGGACGCCGGTCCCGAGGGCGTTAGACAAGGAGGGCGGAACACGACACTAGACCAGGAGGAAGGTGTAGGTGACGCAGCTACCAGGGCCCACATTTCATGCATTCGCTCGAGCAGCTGGAGGTGGCTCTGAACAGCATGTTTAACTGAAACTTAAACTAAAAGCTGGCGTCCATTTGACAAGGCTGATGCCAGAGCTACCGGCACGGAGGAGGGAATCGGAAGGTTGGGGAGACGGGAACGCTGGGCCAGGCTGATCTCCCAGGAGACACTCCTCTCGCAGGCACTGGGAACGTTAGGGACCGGACACTCACGCGCCCGGAGAGCTTGGGGCTGCTCCCCGTGGCAGGCAGGTGTGATGGTGAGGATGCCGCCACAGAGGTGGGTGCTCTGATTTCATGGGGATAACAGGATTCCAGAGGGGCAAAGGTCAAACAACCAGGACT
>NW_017731367.1:6213466-6220003 GCF_001890085.2 Hipposideros armiger | reverse complement strand
AACAGGAGCTGCCCGAGGCCACGCGGCAGCGGCGGAGCGCACGCCAGAGCCATCTCTCCAAGGCGCGCTTGCCTTCGCTCTGCCCCGTGTTTGCTGCGCGCTCCTCTTCCTACCTCTGCGTGAGCCGCTCCAAGGAAGATGGAAAACAACTTAAAAAGATGGTGCTTAGGCTTGGTAACAGAAACAAAGTTACTATCAGGAAACTGCTAATTGTCCTTTCTTTTTAAAGTTACCTGTTTAGCAGTTGCATGCTGACTAAAATAGACCACAGTTCAAAGCAGAACATAAGACTAGCATTGCTGCCTTTAACCCTTTTCTGGACTAGGACAGGGCATAAATACATAAATAAATAAATACATTCATAAATGACATAAATATGAAAAGGCACACACATGTGACATGGTCGGGTTTGGGGAATATATTAATATACTCAAACCCCCACCCAGGATGCCAAAGCTGAGTTCTAGGAGGGAACAGCACTGTCCCCACCCCCCTCGACCCCAGCCCATTGTCCACAGCAGACAAAGCCCAGAGCGCAGGGCTCTGTTCAACAGCCAGCAGGCACCCGGGAGTGGCGACAGTCAAGACACACCGGGGACATGCTGGGGACACGTGGGCTCCCTCCTACTGGTCCACCGTGCCCTCCCTGGGGAAGGCTCTGGGACAGCCAGCTGCAGCCCCAGGAGGTTCCACATCTCCTTGCTTCCTGGAACTCGGGCGCCCCAGGGCTTAGCAACACGTTTTTATATAGTGCTCTGATTTCAGGAGACTTGCTGTTTCCTACTCTATCAGATCCTTGCCAACAACAGAGGGAGCTTTAGTCAAGTGTGTGTCACTCAAACCAGCAGGAAGGCCCTCAGAAGCTATCTGTCCACCCTGCCTTCAGATTCATGTTTGGTAGCTGCGATGCCTCAAACTAGGCTGAACCTCTAGTCGCTGGGATTGTGAAAACATCACCAAACCCTGGCTAAGGCCGCTGCCCGCACAGCACACTGCAGGCCAGAGCGGGCCTGCTCTTGGCATCATCCTACCCAGCAACTCCTTCCAGAGACCCGGGAAAGGTGGCTCAGTGCCTCCGAAACTGGCTTCACTGGGCACACAAGCCTGATGCCCAGGCTGGTCCCTGGCCTCTGTGCAACCCGAAGGTCGCGCCCGCGGCGGGACTCCTGTGCCAGCTGCACCCAGGCGCGGCTTTCCAGGAGGTCCAGAAGGCAGGGCCGACTCAGTGCGCTGCGTGTCTGCATGGCTCCCCTGGGCCACAAGGACAGCACGAGGGGACTCAGAGCTTGGAAAGCTTAGAAGTAAGGTGAGCTAACCACCCACTCCTGACACCTCTCTCAACCCTACCAAGAAGGTGACAAGCCACTTGCAGCGACATGAAGTCCCCTCCAGTGGCCCAGTCCACCTACAGGCAGCTCCAGCTTCCATGCAGCCACCTGATGGTCCAGGCAGAGCCTGAGCTCCCCAGCTCCTGCCGCAGCCAAGACCAACTGTGGTCCTGGCCCGCACCCCGCCCCTGGGCTGACGCTCAGACTGTAATGTCCCCCCCACCACCCAGTCACCCACCACCCACGGCTCCTCTCCTCGCAGAAGACTCCTGACTGCAACACGACCAGAACCCGGGCTCTGCATGAACCCAGGCAAGCAGGTTCCCGGTCCTTCCGGAGCTGCATGCAGGCCAGTGCCAGGCCTCAGGCCACCCACTTACCCCACGGCCACAGCTCATAACTGGGGAGACTCTGACAACTGCAACTCCCCTCTGAGTCATCCGATGACTACCCCCGCCCCAGAACCATTCATGAGACACAGGTCGGCTTGGCTTTCAGCACAGAGCCCACCATGACATGTGAGGTTTACAATTCCATCTGCAGGCCACAGAAGACACCGACCAGAGCTGCCTATCTGGTCAGCTAAAACACATCAGGACATTAATAATTAAATAAACCCATACCATCAGTTCAATTGTTACCAGTTCGATTTCTCTTCTTGCAGGAAATCTAGACCCAGATTTGAAATCTGCCCGGCTTTGAACAATGAAGGAACACCATGGCTCCACACATAGTCCTGAGGCCTCGAGTCACCAGAATGGTTTTCCTGGCAACAGCAGCTCCTGGAGTGCCCTGACACTGAGGCGCACTGGCCACAGCTGGCTGCACGGCCGGGCGAAGTGAGCCCAGGCCACAGTCCCAGCCGTCAGATGATCACTCTCTCATCCCCGCCCCCCCTCCAAACCCCCCACTGCCCCCGCAGGTCAGGGGAGACCTCTGACCTCACTGCTAAGCGCTTTCTTGGCTTCAAGAAGCAAACAGGAGACACAAGGCCCAAAACATGAAGGCAGTCAAGCAGCCGCCAGATGTTCTGCCCCTTGGACACTGAGCAACTGAAGGCTTGGCCCATCCAGAGGCCGCTGAGTCCCACCTCCCGGTGTGCAGGGACCAGAGAGGGCGCCGCAGGTCTTGCCTGTCAGAATTGGCAGTGAACGCTGGGGGGCAGTCCTTGGTACAAATGTCGGCAGTCGGGCACTGGTGAGTCCGGCGTGGCCTCCTAAAGTCAGTCACTGTCCGGGAGCTCCCCGGAGAGGAGTGGCAGAGAACTCGGGGGACCTGGGCGTGGGGCTTAGAACTGCGCAGTGCTGTGGAACTCAGCGTGACCCCCGTCAGACTGTGAACAAACGCAGGGACTGACTTCGAGACAACACAGCCAATCTGTGTGTCCAGGAAACCATCCTTGAATAACGGCAATTCATATGACTCTCCCACCACAGGGAGAGAACACCGAAGTGGCAAGGAAGGGGTGCGTGTATGACAAATGCCACATGTGAGCCCCGGGGCAGGGGAAAAAACTAGCAAGTTCATGAACAGTGTTTCTGTACTCCACTTTTTTACCAAAACTCCCTTTTCATTTAAGTATTAGAAGGCTTGACTCAAATAATTACACTGAGAAGTAAAATATAAACAGAAGCACAGTTCTGGAAAGCGCTAGACTTCCCTCCTGGGAGTGTCAGCAGGCCTCCGACCTCAGCCCATTTCATTAATAAGCAGCTGTGGAAAATCCAAAACGGGGAGAGTGAGGAAGGGCAGAGCCACGTTCCGTGTGAGGCCCTCGGCTGGTGATGACCCCAGGACCGTCCAGCGCCCCCAGTACCTGAGACGGGACCCCAATCCAGAGGACAAGGCCCTCCGTCTCTGCTTTACCAACAGCCAGCCGTGAGGCGGCCAGCACAGTGTGGTTCACAGGGCACGTCGGGTCAGCTTCCGCACAATCACCCTTCCTCACTGCAGTCAGCCCGCACGTGGCTTCTTTCTACTCGTACAGCAGGAACTTTTTGATGGGGTCCGGCAACGGCAGTGACGGAATCAGGTGGAGCCGGTATTTGCCAAGAGCTCTTCTCACGGCCACACGGCACAGATTCAGCAAGGCCCTCGGGACACCTGGAGCACGTGGAAAGAAGGGAGACGGAGGAAAGAAGGTTAGTTCCTTCCCTCACTCAGGAGGGAAGGCGGCTGTGACTGACGGGAACCCCTGCACACACGCTCCTGCCATCGTCCCAATTCTGGAGCGAGGAGAGCGGGTGAGGAAGGCCTTGTGATCCACTCCGTCCATCTGCGGAAGGAGCAAAACCCTCATGACCGGCGGCACCTGCTCAGTGTGACAACACCCCCTCGACTGTTTACATCCCTCAACAGAGAACTAGCAGTAACCCCCGAAAGCCCTGGCAGGTGTGAGAACTGCCCCCTGCCCTCTGCCAGCCTCTGCTCTCCGTCAATCCCAAAAGCCCTCAGGGGGTCTGGGAGAGCCGGGCCCGAGCAATACATGAGAAAGGCAGGTGACAATTCTGCTCCAGGTCAAAAAGCCACATCTCTGCTTCATGACACAGGCATGAACACAGGCAGCTTCATTCTATCAGTCTGGCTCCAACCGACCATTAATCAGCTCTTTTGGGAAAGGCTCAACAGGAGCCATGTTTTAATGGCTGGTCCTGGGAAATCCAACAAGAAAACCACAAGACACTGAAGTTCTGTGAGAGGTAAGGGTTCAGGAGGAGATTGTAAATTCAGACGTCTTCCATAACCACGGGGGAATGGGCCGGGTGTGCGCAGGTCACAGCAGCGCTCAGCTGCCTGCAGAGGGCGCACACGCTCGAGGCCTGAGGGGGAGGGCGCTTCTCACAAGACCACGCCCATCAGCTGCAAAGTCTGGCTACCAAGTGATTAATTCATCAGCAAAACCTCTCTTCATAAATAAGCAAACAATGGACTTTAACAAAAATTAGACTTAACACACAATCCAAGGTAATGGAATCATATAACCCCTAACCAAAGCAAGGGAGTGGGAAACCCTAGCCCAGGCGTCGGCAAACTTTTGTGATGGAAGAGCCAGTCCTGTCCCTCACAACAATTTAAAAATTATTCGAGAGCCATAAAACAAATGAAATCACCATTATGTGAATAATAGTCTTTAACATTTTTATCAGTGAAACCATGATAGTTTTATTTTCATTTTCGATTTGACTTCAGAGCCCCATGGGGCCACGTGTGGCTCGCGAGCCATCGCCCCTGCCTTAGAGGAGGGCTCACAGTTTGCTGTACGGCAAACATTTAAAACCAAACACAAGCAAAAGAATCTGGGGTCACAAAGCAGAATCCTAGGAGCTGTGAGGGCGTATGCTTTTACGGGTTTCCTGGTACCCACCCTTGGTGTCTAGGAATTTTAAGAGAAGACCGATCTGGAAGACCATTCTGGAAAACCCCTAGCCCTAACTGAAGATTGTTACCGGGTGTCTGGTCGGAGGATTTTGTCTTTTTAAATTGCTACAGCTTAGTTCATTCAGTTGGCCCGAGCAGACGGCAAGCCAGAGCTGAACTCAGACCACTCACTTCGGGCTTCTCTGAAGACCTGCAGTGCCTCGGGGTCCACCTTCCTTCTGCCTCTGGACTCCGGGCCCAGGGACTCCCACTTGACCAGGTTCACGTTGGCTCCAAACTCCACGAGCAGGCTCACGAAGGCTGCCTCACAGCCATGCCGCAGGACAGCATCCATGACGCAGCCGGGGGAGCCCCTGTAGAAGCCCTGCGTGTTGACAGGGCCATTGCAGTTGAAGTCGGGGTTCGCCCCAGCCTGGAGGAGCAGCCTGAAGCATTGGAGGTTGTGGTAGGCTGCACTGATGTACAAGGGGCAGACCACCAAGGAAGTGAGGCGCCGGGAGAAGGGGGGCCGGATGTCAGGCGTCATGTGGTGGTTGACGTCAACATCAGCGCCATACCTACAGGGAGACATGGGGACAATCAGCCCTTGTGGTGGCCTGGTGGCAGTCCCAGAGGCCCATGGTGCCCTGAGCACTGGGGAGCCACAGATCACCACGGTCTCATTATTTCTGGCTGGCTAACCTGTAATCCACTCACAAAATTCTTAAGGGAATTCTTTCAAACCTTTAACTACCCAACAATCCACGGCTACTTCAACTATTAAAAGAAGGAAAACTTCCAAATTCACCTTGTGAAATCGGTAAAACAGTAATCCCAAAACCTGACAAAGACTACAATGAGTTTCACTTCTGAGTATCAACTTCAGTAAAATGTCAGCAAATAGAATCCAAAAACATTAAGAAAGCAATATGCCATGAGCTCACGAGGCTATGCCAAGAATACAAAGGTAGTTCTGACATTAGAAACTCTAGTACCATAATCCCTCGTATTCACAGAGCTAAGGGGAAAGTCATGATTACCTCTAGATGCAAAACAGGCATATGATAAAATTCAACACATGCATGTTTAAAAATACACAATAAAAGAGGAAGGGACAGCAATGTCCTTAACATGATAAAAAATATTTCCTCAACCCAGAAGGCAGCATCTTACCTCATGGGGAAACGCTAGCGGCTTTCTCACTAAATTAGCCAGGAGCAAGACACACACTCCCACATTCTGGCCCATTATTTTTAAAGGCATTTTAAATAAAGGCATTAGTGTGATTAGACAAGAAAAGAATTAGCTGATTAAGATCAGAAAGGAGGGGATAAAATTTCCTATTTTCAGAGGATATGACTATGTCTGGAAAGCCCTAAATAGTGAATGAAAATACAACTAGCAAACAATGAGAGAATTTATTAAAGTAGCAAGATGTAAAACCAACAGCTTCCACATATACAAACAAAAATAAGTCCAAAGATAAAATGGGAAAGACTTCATTTATGGTAGCAAATAAATTTTTTTTTATTAGTTTCAGGTGTACAAAACAATGCAATAGTTATCCTTTTCACCCCTAACAAAGTGACAAACCCCTCCTCCCATCCTCTACTCCCCCACCCCCATGTCATACTTATCTATTACAATTCCATTGACTCCACTCCCACACTATACTCCACATCCCATGACTATTTATGTATTAAATTATAGTTGACATATAATATTATTCAATGGCAGCTTCAGATGTACAGTGCGGTGGTCAGGCCTCTACAACTGTCTATGACGTGGTCTCCCTAGTAAGACATGAGACCATCTGGCCCCCTAAGAAATATTTACAACATTATTGATTATA
>NW_017731367.1:6190007-6210829 GCF_001890085.2 Hipposideros armiger | reverse complement strand
CAGAACTATGTTGAATAAAAGTGGAGAAAGTGGACAGCCTTGTCTTGTTCCTGATCTTAAGGGGAATGGTTTTAGCTTTTCCCCATTGAGTATGATGTTAGCTGTGGATTTATCATAATGGCCTTTATTATGTTGAGATATGATCCCTCTATTCCCACTTTGCTAAGAGTTTTTATCATAAATGGCTGCTGGATTTTGTCAAATGCTTTTTCTGCATCTATTGACATGAGCATATGATTTTCATTTTTCATTTTGTTGATGTTGTGTATCACATTAATGATTTGCAGATGTTGAAACAACCTTGCATACTAGGGATAAAACCCACTTGACCATGATGTATGATCTTCTTAATATATTGCTGAATTCTGTTTGCTAATATTTTGTTGAGGATTTTTGCATCTATGTTTGTCAGGGATATCGGCCTGTAGTTTTCCTTTTTTGTACTGGTTCTGGAGTCAGGGTGATAGTGGCTTCATAGAAAGAGTTTGGGCACCTTCCCTCCTTCAAGATTTTTTGGAACAGTTTGAAAATAATAGGTGATAATTCTTTTTTGAATGTTTGGTAAAATTCACTTGTAAAGCCATCTGTCTGTTCCAGGGCTTTTGTTTGTTGGGAGCTTGTTGGTTACTGATTCAATTTCCTTGGTAGTAATCAGTCTACTCAGATTTTCCGTTTCTTCTTGAGTTAGCTTTGGAAGGTTGTACGCTTCTAGAAAATTATCCATTTCTTCCAGATTGTCAAGTTTGTTGGCATCTAGTGGCTCATAGTAATTTCTTAAAATTTTTTGTATTTCTGTGGTGTCTGTTGTCAGCAAAATAAATTTTTAAGTGAGATAGGTAAGCAAGAACTTAACAGTAAATGTCCAAAATCTGCATGAGGAAAATTATAAAATAAAGCTGACCCTTGAACAACATGGGTTTGAACTGCGTGGTGCACTCATGTGGGTTTTCTTCAGTGTGCAGCTGGCGCTCGTATTCCCAGCTTCACACCTGCAGGTTCAGTCAACCCAGGCTTGGAAACAGTGTTTCTGACCCACGGGGCAGGTGGGACTCAGCTGGAAGGGTCGGCTGTATGCACTGTCCTAGGTCGTTTTATAAACGGGACCTGGGCGTCCTTGGATTTGGTATCTGTGGGGATCCTGGAAGCAACCCCCAGACACCAAGGGGCAACTACAGTTCAGTTTTTGGGGATCCAAAGGTTACACGTGGATTTTCAACTGCACAGGGGTCAGCGCCCCTGACCCCAGGGTTGTTCAGGGGTCAACTGTATTCTGATTTATAGATTTGACTTTGGCACCATGTAAATATATGTTGTAAAACAAATTAAATAAAAAGCAGCCCCTAAAAACCGAAAGCAAAACGCAGCCCTTTAGCCCGGCTGGGTACCCAGTTGGTGCCATCGGGAACACCTAACAGGCTGCGCCCAGCGTCAGATCCACCTGGAAGGACGAGGGCTGGACGCACAGCTGGCCAGCAGGCCCCTGGGGTTTGGGTGTCCTCGTGCAGTTCCTGAGCTAATCCCATGGGTGGCCAGCTCCTCTTCTCACCCCCGGTGCCAGCTCACATGTGAGGAAACAAATCTCACACAGGGCATGTACAGGCGTCACCTGACCTGGAAGCCTCACTCTGACCAGAGCCAATCTCTCAACGACTCAACAGGCAGAGCCTTAAGGGTCCCCATGAGGGACTGGCCCTTGTCACTGTACTCAGGGACACCCACATCCATGCCTTTCTGTCAGACATTTAGAGCTGTCCCAGGCCAAGTGCACACCGCTAACCTGGGTGACTTCACTCTCAGCAGAGCCACTGACCACAGGGCGGGTGCCGGCCTCGGGGTCACCGTCGCGGCAGAGAAGAGGGTGCCTGCTAAGGAAGCTGCCTGGCATGGGGCGTGAGGGCCCCATGGGTGGGTGAGACAGCATGGGGGGGCGGGCAGCAGCAGTAACAGGAGACTGGTGCACGTGGGGTCCTGGCAAAGCAAGTAACATGCTAAAGATGAGGAACCAGGTCTCTCACTGCGGGAAAAGGGAAGAGTAAGTAAGCACAGAAAAGCAGGATGCAGCCTGTGGTGCTGGCTAGATCAGAGGCACCGGGTGAACGCGTCACCCTCCATGTCCACAGACACAGGAATACAGACAGAAATGTGTGGACATCACCTGAGCTCCGTCCAGGAGGAGGAGGGGCTGAACAGACACACCCACAGCAGTGAGCACTCCCAGTGTCTGGTCTTCTAAACACATTCTCCACCACAAGAAACCAGGACTCCTTGGAGAAATGACTAATTCCAGGGCTGACACAGGGAAGTACAAGATGATCCCAGAAGGCCGTGTTGAGGAGAGAGAAAGGGACTGTGTGAAGGGTGATGGGGACGTGTCAAAGACACAGCTGGCTTACAGGGCTCCCCACAGCCAAAGCTAAGACATTCTGAGCGTCAAAATAAGTAACAATGATATCATTAAATAGTAACGCATCAGACAATATAGGAAACCAAGAGTCTAATGTAAATAAATGAATAAATTAAAACTCTCATAAGAAACAGGGTACATGGATGCAAAGTTCTTCTCCACAAAATCCTTACTAATTACACAGGGAAAGGGCATAGATCTACCTGAAGATCTAGCTGGCAGAGAACGCAAGCAGCGATGGCAGTCACTGAAGTCACGTGCGACCTGATGGGACGTACCGAGAAGAGCGCAGCCTCGCTTCTGAGATGCCTGGCCAGCACGCATTACCGGGCTCTGACCTGGGGGAGCACTGGGCACCAGTCGCTGCTGGCCTGAGCCGCCAGGGCCCTGGACAGTCCTGCAGTGCCTCACTGGTTTTGTCAGCGCGTATTTCGTTTGAATTAGGGAATGGCGAATTGTAGGCAGTACTGCTGATGGGGTCCAGGTCAGCGAGAACAGCACCGATTTCCAGCTTTCCTAACAATGGCTGGCCCACAGTCACCGCCAGCCGTCGTGCTTTCTCATCTGTCTTTTCAGCACTACTCCGAGTGTCCAAGGGAACACCCCCCTGGAACCAGCACTGCTGCCTTCAGGCAGCACAGGCCTGGGACGGGCGGGACAGCAAGGAGACTCACATGCTCACGACAGTCCGCTTCCCCACTGAGGTCGGGTGGCAAACATCACCCCACTCCCAGGTAGCCTCAGAGTGACAAGAGAAACATCCCAGAACACGTACAAACCAAGCGGAAGCTGTTTCATTTCACACACTCAACCAATTAAGAAAAGGAGAACTAGGTTTCACCCAGTGATTTTTTTTCCCCTCCTCATTCTTAAGAGGTTTATTTTCCAAAATGTTTGTAATTTTGGGCAATATGACAATCTGGTGTTAGCTGAGCTGTGGGAAAGACAGCCCTGCATCCACTCATAAAAATATACTGGATGGGATCCAGTTAATTTTAATTCTGAATATTTTCCAAAATTCCCCTACTGCTTTTAATATCACTGGCAAGGAACCACTGGGACAACTCAATAAATCAATAGAACTTTTGCACGTAGAGAAATACCAATCCTTACCTTTTTTAAAAAAACATCAGCAATACATATTAAGGGAATTTACATGTGACAAAACAGGTTTACTTGCAGAGGGACAGCAAACCTGGCAGTGACAGAAGCGAGCCCGGCCTTCGGGGGGAAACGGCGGGGGCCGCGGTGCATCTAGACTGTGTTCAGACTGTGTTATCTGCTCAGTAAGCAGCCACATCCCTCCCGTTTTGCACGGCAGTGATCGGATAATTTGGAAGGGAGGAATGACCCACGTTCTTGGTACCTCACCGTAAAAGTCAAGTCTCGTGCTCTAGTGAGAGAACAAGATGTCTTAATGACCTTTTCTCAAAAAGGGCATCTGTGTCTGTACTTCTGAAAGTCAAGCCCGCAGTTAATTCAAAGCAGTTGTGCACCATGAACTGACCGAAATGCCCAGGGGGGTTTCTGGAACCGAGATGAAATTTCACTGATTGATCCTACTCAAAACCATTTCCAAATGAATGACTTACAGTCTCCAAGATGCAAAAATATGGGGCAGAGGTGGATTAGATTATCAGGCTAGAAAGCCTGAAAAAGAAGGGAAAAGCATCTCAGCTTTATCGCTCTTTCATGTCACAGCCACCCCACCCTCTTTATCTCTCCAAAAGCAGTTTCATAGCCAGTTAGTACAGGAAAACTTTCGATGGAGTAAATAGGTTCTCAGCACTGAATGTAAACACCACGTTCTGTGCCCGGCAGGGGGAATGCCAGGTCCCTGCTCCTCCGCCCCGGCCCCCGCCCACCGCTGACATAACTTTCCCTAACCCTCTTCAACACTGAGAACCGGTGACCCACATCACCCTGGGTCCACAGAACAGCTGCCTCCAGAGTAGGGGAGGAGGAAAGCATCTGCATTAGAAAGAAGTCGCTGGAGACACGGAAAAAAGAATGCAATCTGGTTCAAATGAGAAAAAAGGGACAACCAAAATAAGACCATAAGCCATCTAACAATAGAAAGGGAAAGCAAAGAAAACACAGGTCATGGAACAAAGAGATAAAATAAAAGAATAGTTAAAAAACAGAAAGATAACAGGAACAGACCTAACGTCAGCTAAAGCAGTAATGGCGATTGTACAAAAATCAGAGAAGGTCAGACAGTCAGATACCAAAGGCCAGCACACGAAGGGTTCCTTACCCCACGAAGTTACAGAGTGCTGTGTCAACAAGCCTCCAGTGAAACCCACAGGCTTTTCAATCAAAAAAGCATTTTGTTTTGATAATGAGCATAATCAATAAGAACTCTTATAAGCCCAATTAGCATCAAAATATAGGAAGTAAAAACACTAGAAACACAAGGGGAAACTGACAAATCACAACAGTGATTAGAGACTTGCTGAATTGGGGGCAAATCCAATGGTTAAAAAGCGAGAGGGGCTCTGAATGGCACAGCTGAGGCCGCCATGCTGTGCTGTGCACAGGGAACGCCCGCGGTCACGGGCTCTGTTACACACAGCCACGGCAATGGCGTCTGACGTTAAAAAATTTTCAAAAATTCAAAGAATCCCCAAAATGGAAATGAGACGGTCCTTATTATCTGAGCACAATACAATAAATTAGAAGTCCATAAACATTTTTATTAAAACTGTGTCCTCTATAACCATAAGAACAAAGTGGAAACCAACTTCAATTATACCTACTTAAAAAGGAAGACAAAGCTTAGTGGATCTGGCCAAAGCTATAGGCAAAGGTAAATTAAGAACCCTGAATGTTTACATTATTAACCAAGAAAAAGTGAAAAAGCATTTAACTCAAAAAGTTAGGGGAAAAGTAAAGAAAAATAGAAAAAATAAAGATAAAAATAGGAATTCATTACTAAGGAAAATAAGAGAACTGATGAAGCAGCAGCTTTTGAAAAGACTAACAAAATGAACACATCCTCTAACAAGTCCAATTTGAGAGCGAGCGAGAACAGCAAATACAGAGCCGGGGTGAGAGCGCGGCTGCAGGAACGGCACTCGCAGCCGCTCCCCGTGGTGGCTGCAGGCCCTGGGGCCGCCCGGCAGTACTGACCTGATGAGCGCCTTCAGTATGTCGGCCCTGCCCACGCGAGAGGCGTGGTACACAGGGGTGCTCCGGTGGTGCCGGCTTCCGTTGGGGTCGGCTCCGGCTTCCAGGAGGATCTGCGCACTCTCCAGGTGTCCGTTGACCACGGCCACGTACAGGGCCGTCTGTCCCTTCACGTCCACCAGGTCCACCTCGGCGCCCTTCCGGATGAGGAAGTCCACGCAGTTGCCGTGGCCTGCAGTGGCCGCGATCCGCAGGGGCGTGCAGGGGAGCCAGCCGCAGCACCACACAGACTTCTCGTTGATGCGACTAAGACAGAGCACAGGGCAGCCGGGCTGGGGGCGGCTCCGCGAGCCGAGTGCAGCTCTGCCCCCCACCCCGAGACCCCAAGCCGGCAGGGCAGGCTCCTCAGACAGTCACCCTTCCTTCAGGAACGCTCCCACGGGGGCTCTGGAGTGTGAAACGCTGTCACGTGGCAGCACAGGAAGAACCCCCCTTACAGAGGGAGAAACTCCACACACAGGTAGACAGATGGGCATGAGGGCAGAGACCTCAGGGTTCTGACTCGTAGTCCAAAGCTCTTCGCTCCACAGGACGGAGGGCGTGCCCGGGGAGGCAGCTCAGACAGAGGGAGGACAGGCTCACCGTGGTGGGCTCAGGGCCCCAGGCCCCTCCTCACCAACTACCACCTGTGGAGGCTGAGCCTGGAGGGCTCTCTAGGCCTCGATAACCTCGCTGGAATGAGGTGACCACTGTGGTCTCTCTGATCTGACACAGCACCAATGACAGCCTGCAGGAGTCACTAAGGCAGCATAAGGCATACGCTCCTGGCCAGCATCACAGGGAAACTGTCCAGGCTCAGCTCTCATCGGAAGTGACAATCAGACCATGACTGCCTGTCAAGAAATGCCACAGCCATGCCGCCCACCGACCCACCAAGCCACCTGCCGAGGCACGGTCCACCGCAGGCTCCGAAGCAGCTTTGCACAAAGCTCAGGAATCCAGCCCGCGGGAGCAGTGACCCAGAAATATTAGTGGGTCAGGGGTTCCTCCTTCGGCTGTGAACTAGCTTCACTGGCCAAGGAGGCCAGGAAATGCTCCAAGGACTCATCACCAAAGAAATATGTAGCAACAAAACAAATATCATCAAGAAACAGGACAGGCCCTGAACCAAGTATAAAAAGAAAGAAAAAGTACTTGGAAAAACAATGTGAAAATACTTGGTCTAAGACAGCTGAATTCAAATTTATTCTGCTGTTTTTATTCTACTGTTATATCTGCAACTTTCAGGTTTTCTCTGGGCTTGAGTCATTCACATTAAATGCTAGTGCGTATTCCATCTGATGTCTTCATATGACAATCCTTTCTGGATATCGAGAGTTTTTGTTTTTGATTTTAATACTCATACCTGTTTGTTCTGATGGAATAACGCTAAGACATGAGAAGGAAATAAAAGGAAGAAACCTATTTCTATACTGTTGGAAATCCTTTTCTGGGGAGCTACCCACAGAAAGCGGTGTTAGCACGTCTTCTACCAACTCCCTGCCCTCCTGGTCCCTTTAGGAAAGCCGAAACACAGGAAAAGCATGGAGGAGTTTCTGGCTGGTGAGTTTTTTTTTTGTTTTTTTTTTCAGCTGAGCCATCCTGCCACCTGTTGGCAGCTCACGGCTGCTCAGCTCGGGCTGGACTCGAACCACTGTTGCTCAGAGCTCAAACTCTTGAGCGAGCTCTTAACCAACTGAGCCACTCGGCCGGCCCTAGGCTGGTGAGTTTTAATCTAGTTGGGACTCCAGTCTTAAGACACACAAGCAATCAGAGAATACCCAAAAGAAGGAAGGCTCTCTGCTCTCCCAGGTGTCCCAGGTGGGACGGGTAACAGCAAGGGCTTGGGCCGGCTTGGAGGAACCGGCAGGATTTGGCAGGGCAACGGCAGGGCCGAAACACCCACAAAGGAAACGAGAATGAGCACCATGCACATGCTGGGAGACGAGACAGCTGTCCCCAGACCCTGGGGACGGACGACTGAGGACCTGAGAAGCCAGAGGGCAGAGTGCAGCAGGAATGACGTACAACTATGGCACCTCAGGAAGTCCAGACCCACAGAGGGATAACCAGGTAAAAATAAACAAGGAACGCGAATGTACGTGTACATCGTAGGATAAAGAGCCACAAGAGACTCTCGAGGGACAGGGCCACCCACTACTGAAGAGGGTCACAGCGCTGCCTCAGGAGTGACACCGAAGGAAGCTGACACCCAGACAGGGCCAGGCGTCGCCAGAAAACATAAAGGTGAAGCGCGAGAGCTGGACTTGGACTCAGGCCTCCGCGCCCTCTCTCTGGCGATCTCTGCACGTCTGACCACGCTTCCTCAGCGCCCTTTCCCCGGGTCCTGCGCCTGCAAACCAGAGCGTCAGGCCTCCCCCACGGGCCGCGAGCCTCGGAGGTGCGCAGGCGCACAGGGGCCCGGGCCGCCCCTGGCAGCGGGACGCTCACCTCCGGTAGTTCTCATCCTGCAACAGGCTCCTGAGCGTCTGGAGGTCCCCCACGTAGGCGGCGTCATGGAGCCTCGTGTCCTCACAGCGCTCCAGCGGGTGGTCACAGAACTGCTCCCTCAGCCACTCCTTCAGATTAGGACCTGCACTGGAGAGAGGGCTGCTGTCAACTCCGGGAAACCTTGCGCCACCCACCAAAAGGGGGCGCCAACGCAGCGACCCCTTCCTCTCAAGAATAAATCGGTCCCATGCTCCAGAAACTTCCAGAGCACAGAAAAACATAGAAAGTTTCCCCTAATGAAAGTAGCACATTCCTGACCCCAAACCTGACAAGAATAAAAATGTTAAAAACGTTGGTGGGATGGGGGATGGTGAACCAAACCTACTTGAGAGCACAGAAGATCCCAAACAAAATAAGTTTTCGTAAGCATGATTACACAGACAGGGTCACAAGGAAAGAGGGGCTTGCCTGCGCTCAAGTCCCACGTACCACACTGTCCCAGCTGTGACCCAGCGTGACGGAGCACAGCAGGCAGCACACCCCTCCGCAGGCCAGCTCCTCCCACACAAGGCTCGACCACAGCACAGCGGGGATGACAACTAGTCTCCTGGCCCTCCGGGATCTGCCAGTCCACTGGC
The DNA here is from genome assembly GCF_001890085.2 of Hipposideros armiger. Taxonomy (NCBI): domain Eukaryota; kingdom Metazoa; phylum Chordata; class Mammalia; order Chiroptera; family Hipposideridae; genus Hipposideros; species Hipposideros armiger. The sequence continues at coordinate 6,202,168 of NW_017731367.1, read as the reverse complement.
AGCGGTAAGACACAAAGGCGGCAGGCGGGTGGGTGGGCAGCAGGGGTACACACACACACACACACACACACACACACACACACACACACACAGTCACCCCAGCTGATCCCACAACCAGACCTGCAGCAGATCAACAGGCAGGCAGCAAGGACTGTGCTGGGGCCACCACCCAATCCTCCTTCAGTTGTTACCCCCCCCCAGTAGTTACCCCTGAGTTTCACCCCAAGAGTGAAAAGGTTCAGAGTAGGAGTCGGTAAGACTCAGGTGCAAGGCAAGGCCCCACAGGTAAGTGGGAGCCGTGGGCTTTTGGGGGCCTCCCTTTGCTGGCCTCCAACCCACTACGTGATCAAGCTCGGTGCAGCTCAATCCTCTTCCCAGCTGCAGAGCCTTCCAGGTGACTTCAGGTCTGCATTTTTCTGATCAGCTTCTCCAGTGACAACGGTTACCCCGACCAGCCCCGTCCCTCCCAGGCCTGCAACGCACTCAGTAACAAGGCAGTGCTGCGTACAGAGCCCTGTAATGCAGGGCAGACCCACCCCTGCTCCCCCAAGATCCCCCTCTCTGTCCTGGGAAGCAGCTGTCAGTCCTTTTTCTCCAGCCGAACACCTCTCACTCCATCCCTCGCTCTCACATGACGTGACATCCGAGGCCCTAAGGTCCTGGCGGTCCCTGGGGTCAAGGTCAACACCAACCACAGCCCAGGATGGCAGGGGCTTTGTCTGACGTGTACTTGTCCCCTGGGGTGTCCCCAAGCCCAGCGAGGTCCAGCCAATACGTCCTCAACGAACATGGCTGGGAGGAGGGACGGGGGCAAAGTGCTGCTTGCTCCGGTCTCCAAGCCAGCGTTGTATCTTCAATTACGGCACAGTCGGGAGTCGGAGCAATAAACATCCTAGTTCATTACTAAAGACTAATACACTCTTTGGAAGGGTCTCTCTCCAGAGACACAGATGAGCACCTGGTGCACAGGGCGCACGCAGCCGGCGGGAAGGAGGGAGCCGCTCCGCAACGCCAGCGAAGGGCGCACGCGCCCGGCAAAGTCACCTGTGCGCACCAGGGCTAGTCCAGGTGGAAACCCTAAGTCAGGTGGCGCTTTCGGGCGCGGGGCGCGAGGCCCTCTAGCTGCCTCCCCTGCGGGTCGGCCGAGGGCCCCTGGACATGCTGTGTCACTGACAGCCCGCTGGGGGTGGCGTGATGGAGAAAGGCACCTGCCCTCCCGAGGAGCTGGCTTTGGAGGCTTTCCCGACCGGCACCCTCAGCGCTGCAAGATGGCCCGTGTCCTATGTTTACATTTGGGGTCGTAGCAAACCCGTATCGGCTAACGGGCTGGCAGTTACCCTGCAAGTTCCACAGGAGAAGAAATCCTGCGCGAGGGCTGTGTCCCCGCAGCTGAGGAGCCGGGGACACGCAGCGGCCGCACAGCGAGCCGCGCTGACCCGCGCGGACCCGCCGCCCACACGAGGACGCAACCGCCTCGGCGCTCGCCCCCCGCTGCCCCACAAGCCCGCGGCCGGGCGGCTGCGCGCACGTTACCTGCGGGCCCCGGCCCGGCCCGCCCGTCGGGGCCGCCGCCCTCCGCCATGGGCTCTGCAGCCTTCGGCGGGTCCACAGCGGCGCTCGGCCCCCGCCTGATCGCGCCCCGCCGGCCGGAAACAGCGCGGCCGCGACCACTTCCGGCGCGGCGGGCAGGTGGCTCGCGCCGGGGGCACGGCTTCCGGCGGGCGCACGCCTGCCCCACGGGCTTCCGGATCCCCGCGCAGGGCACCGGGGCACCCCCTGCCGCCTCACTTCCCGACGTGAGGGCGAACAAGTGCCGGGGCGCTGTCACCCGGCGCAGGTTGTCGGGGCGCGCGCTGTCAGTCCCCCACGGGGCTGTGCGTTCTCCACATAAGAAGCAGAGGAGTCTGGGAAAACGCGTTAACCTGGGGGCGGAGCCTTAATTGCACGCCTTTGGGAACTCTGGTTGGTCGGCTCGGCCCCGCCCCCATTGAGTGGGCGTGGCCATCGCCCGGGAGAGTGTGGGTGTGGCCGCGCGAGGTTGGAGATGCGGGTTGGATTTTGACCTCAGCCTGGCAGACGGGGCGTCCCAGGTAGTGCCGGTTAAAGGAAGCCTGCACCGGGCAGCAATGCCCGGCTACACCGTGTCCCCGCGCTCAGCCGTGGGCTCGGAGCAGCCCCGGGAGAGCGTGGATGCGAAGGTGCGCAGCTTCCAGCTCTGTTCCCCGCAGCAGCTTCAGTTGGAGGGGCTCCGCAAGGTTGGGCATATATTCATGTGGTATTAGATGAATGCTCCCCGCAAATGCCTTCCACGAAGGCAAGGGTCATGTCTATCAATTACAGCTCAGTACCTGACACGAAGCATTTGTCGAATACCTTTTCCTACACACTCGCTTTTGAACTGCTGTCCAACCGTGTGTATTGAGTTTGGGCTCTTAAACATGGATTCGCTCAGCTGTTTCCATGCTCCCCACCCGAGTTAGAGAGAAGGTTTCTGGAGGAGGAGGGGGGCCTCAGTAGATGGGCAGGGAGGGGACGCGGAGGGCAGTGAAGATTAGTCTGGAGCAGGACACACAGCAGAGGACTCCTGAATGTGGGCGGAGCCTGCACAACCCTGCATGTGACCTGCTAGCCTTCTTGTGTTGTAATAACAGGAGTGTCTGGAGTAAGGGGAGCCCCGCAGATGGAAACCGGTACCCGCAGGAGGAGTGCGTAAGTGCCGGTGCTGAGACTGGCGCACATGCACTGGGTGGCACCACCCTGGCTGCAGGCCCTGCGGGGTGTTTGTTGGAGGACGGGGTTTTCGTGCAACGCTGTCTGGACTTGATAACAGCGGAGGGAGCACCCTTGGCCCTCGGCCAGGGTGACGCCCACGGTTCTGCCCTGCAGGGAGCCAGGGCAGCTCAGCCTACCGGCCTCCACCAAAGCTACACAGAAACACCTGGGAGCTTTAAACACATGGAATCCTGGGGACAACCCAAGTGCCCATTGGGGGTGAACGGATAAACAGTGTGATCTGTCTATACAGTGGGATAGTACTCAGCCTTAAAAAGGAAGGACATCCCGACATGCTACACACACAACATGGATGAACTTGAGGACATTATGCCCCGTGAAATAAGCCAGTCACAGAAGGACAAATGCTGTGATTCCACTCATAGGAGGTTCCTAACAGTCAATTCATAGAGACAGGAAGTAGAAGGGTGGGTGCCAGGGCCTGGGGAGGGGGAATGGGAAGCTGTTTCATGGACAGAGTCTAGTTTGGGAAGATGAGAAAGGTCTGGAGATTGGCTTCACTACAGTGTGAATGTACTTAACCCTACAGAACTGTACACTTGAAAAAGGTTAAGATGGTAACGTTTATAGTGTGTATATTACCACAATACTATAAAAAGGAAGCCTGGTCCCAGCCCACCCTTCCCCCCAGAGATCTGACGCAGTCAGTCTGGAGTGTGACCTGGAGGTGGGGATTTTTGAGGCTCCCAGGTGATTCTAACGTGCAGCCAGTTTGAGAGCCCCATCCCCACCAGCAACTGTTGCCAGCACCTTTGCATCGAGGGCTAGGTGGCCTGAGCAGAGGTCAGGGTGCCTGCACCAGGCTCTGAGGTGCCCTGGGGATCCTGTCTTCCCTGGAGAAGGACCTCAGGCACCAGTCGGCCCATGGCATGCCCAGCCCCTCCTAAATGCCCACCAGGCATGGGGCAGTGCTCCCAACACCAGCAGGTGCTGAAGTGGCACTACCCCTCATTCTCTTTTTCAGGACTCTGAGGTCAGGGAGATTCAGTGCCATGCCCCAAACTCACAGTGGCTGAGATGGGACTCAGACCCAGGATGGTCCAGCCCTGCAGCCACTCTCCCTCTGTTCGGGGCCCCCCTTTGTCCAGGTCCTTTAAACCCAAAACACCCACCCTCAAACGGATGCTCAATAAATGCTGCAGACAGAACCCATTCAGGTCGCAGGGTCCACGACCAGCAGGAATTTGCTGGTGCCATCACAGCTGTGGGCACACTGTGCTAGCAGCACCAGCCTGGGGTGGACACAGGTCCAGTGCCATCTTAGGCAAAGAGAGGGCTGTCTCGGCCGCCCTCCTAGTTCCAGTGGCACCCTCAACTTTTCCCACCCCTGTCACTTCCTCCCACCCTGAAATCAGCCCTCAACTCCTGTTGCCATCTGACAGCTCAGGCCTCCTCCATAGCAGCCCACTCATCTATGTCCCCAAAATGAAACACTCAGTGTCCCCAAATGACCCCTCCTTGCAGCCTAGACTAATCTTTCTGGAGGAAGGCTTGGCATAAAATGTTCGTAATCTGTAATTAGAAATTCCTCTTCTAAGCATTTATTCTAAGGAAATCAGCAGATGTGTGAGACATTTAGCTACAGTGGTGCTCAGTAAACATAATTTTTATAGCAAAAATGTCCAGCAGCAGTTTTCTGGCTCAGCAGGTCTGGGAAGGGGCTAGGACTCCTCATATTAACCAGCCCCTCCTCCCACCCCAATGCCCTCTGCGCTGCAGGGAGCCAGGGACCCCTCCTGGAAACTGAGCCTCACTGCTGCTAGTGAGGACCCCTGACCCGGGTTTTTCGGGGTGCTGGTGCTGCTGGCAGCTCCACCCCCATGTCCCAGCTCCGGGAACGGGGCAGCAAAAGGCCACCTGCCTGGTGGTAAACAGACAGCTCTCCTGGCCCAGGGCCCCTGTGGGCCTGTATGTGGGACGGCTCCTCCCAGGAGGCCTTGGGCCTCCCTCACTTTTTAGAGCCCTCCTTTGCTCCCTTGGGTCCAGGAGCCAGGCCTACCTCTGCCCACACCCCTTCCCTGGGTGGGAACCCACCTCCATTCACTGCCCCCACTGGGAGAGAAGGGGGGACCAAGGCCAGAAGCAGTGTCCATGCCAGCCCTCAGCCCGGGCAGTGGACGGTCAGCGTGGCCCACGAAGCCTCCCACGCAATGCTGTCGTCTGCCAGAAGCAATGGGGGACAGTGTGCACCTCTGAGCCCACTGACCCGCAAGGCCACCACTGGAAGCCCTGGCTGGCGGGGGCCCTGTGTGTGTGTGTGTCCCCACAGGTGTCTGAGGCCCCATGGGTGTCGGGAGACCACAGAGCTCCATGAGACCAGATGACTCCTGTGTGAGCATCTACTGTGTGGCAGTCACTGGCGGACGGGGAGGGCCATTCAGAAACAAAGGTGGGAGGTGCCTGATCCTGTGTCCACAGGAGCACTGCCTCACAGCACAAGCGGCAGATTCTTAGAGAAGGATCCCTGCACTAGGGTGACCAACCACCCCAGTTTGCCCCAGGCTGGAGGGGCTCCTGAGTGAGGACTCCCAGTTTTAAACCCAGAGTGAGTTGGGACCCTACCCCACACCTCAGGATAGCCCAACGCCCTGCCTCGCCCGCCCGCCCTCTCTCCTTCGTTCCATTCAGCTGGGTTGCTGTCACTCAGGCTGACAACTCCTGAACGCCTCTGTTCCACAGCTGGGTTTCTGGGCCCTCATAACGCATGCTCGTGCTCCAGCCTCCTTCCTCCTGCAGCCCCCAAGGCTCCCTGCGAGAGCTCGGTCTGCACACACTGGGCCCTCGGTCCCCATACCCAGGCCTCTTGGTCCCCACACCCCGGCCAGACTGCCAGTGCCAGTGTGACAGATGCCTCTGCGGTCCCTCAGGGACCTGCTGGGCGCCTGGGCTCCCTGCCAGCCTTCCCCCCCGCCCCGTCCCAGTCTCCGTCTGTACCTCTCCTCTCAGCCTGACGTACTGCTGGCCCGGAGCTGTCTTATCTATCCTGGCAGACGCCTCTGTTCCTTGAAAGCTGCCTCTGGTCACACAGATATTCTGATTCTTTCACTTGAGGTGGCCAGGGCTTGTTATTGACAATGGCCACCCCCACCACGCGCTGTGCCTAGTCCGGGTGCAGGGCTGAACCTATGTTCTAGCCAAGGGGGTGAATGGTGGTCCCCCGAAAGATAAGTCCACTTCCTAACCTCTGGAATCTCATTTGGGAAAAGGGGTTTTGCAGATGTCATGAAGGATCTCAGTCATCCTAGATTTATGGTGCCCCTAAATCCAGTGATAGGTGTCTTTATAAGAGAAAGACGGAGGGAGATTTGAGACTCAGACACACAGCAAGAGGCAGAGACTAGAGTGAAAGGACCACAGCTAAGGAAGCCGGAAGCTGGAAGACAGGGGAAGGACCGTTCCCTAGAGCCCCGGAGGCTGTGCGCCACCCCAAAGTCTCTCTGGCTCTGTGTGTCCCTTTGATCTGCTGTGTGTGTCTGTCTCTGTCTCTGCCTCTCTCTGACACACAGTCTCTTTCCCTTTGTGTCCGTCCCCCCATTACCCACTACCAGGTAACAAAATACTTGGTGGCTTCAAACAGCAGCCATCATGTGTGTCTCCCATGGCGTCGGGGCCCAGGAGTTTGCAAGGGGCACAGCAGGGCGGGCTTGTCCCTGCTTCACAGCTGAGGCCCCAGCTAGGAGACTCAGGCTGGGGCTGGGGTCGGCTGAAGAGACACTGGTTCACAGGCGGATGTGGGCTGTTCCTGGCTGGGTCTGTGGGTCAGAACACTCCCCACGTGGTCTCCCCATGTGGTCTGGGATTGGCACAATATGGGGCCGGGTTCCAAGGGGGCAGGGGTGGGGAAAAGGAGAGAGGGAGCAGGGAGAGCCAGGTAGAAGCACAGAGGTGACACCTTGGAAGTCATGCATCAACATTTCCATGGCATTCTACTGGTCAAAGAAGCTACAAAGGTCTGCCCTGGTCCAGGGGACAGCACAGCCCCGCCCACCTCTCTAAGGAGGAAGGTCAGTGTGGCAGGAAAGAAAGGATGTGGGATGGGGGATGGGGTATATATTGCTGCAGCTACTCTGGGTGATACCGTCTCTCTCTGTCTGCCTTTCTCTGTGTTGATCTCCCTGTCGCTCTCTGTCCCTGTGTCTGTCTTCTTGTCTCTCTCGCTCACCAGCCTCTCCCCTCTGCCCGTCGCTCAGATGGAGTTCCTTGGCCTCCCTGGGCTTCTGCCCCTGCCTGTGACTGGCCCGTGGTCTCACTGAGTCAGAGACTCCAGGCTGACCCAGGTGACTGTGAGGGCAGCCATCCTCCTCCACCATGGGTCTCCAGTCACGTTCTGGGGACAGAGCCCTGGCAGCCAGTCTGCCAGGGTCTGGTCTTTCTGGGCCAGGAGCCACTGCTTTTAGCCCGGACTCCCAGGCTGCACGGCCAGTCTTCATTTTACTGCGTTTCAAGGCAGGACTCTCCACCAGCAAGAAGATTATGCCTCGCAGAAGGCTCAGATGATGGTTAGCGTTTTTTAACAATAAAGTGTTTTAAAATGAAGGTATTCACAGGCAGACCTTGGCCAGAGTGTGGGCTTGGTTCCAAACCACCGCAGGGAAGCAAGTGTCACAGAGCAGCCAGGCTCGTGAGTTTTTTCCCAGTGCACATAAAAGTCATGTCTACACTACATGGTAGTGTGCTGCGTGGGCAACAGCATTACGTCTGAAAAGGCCGCGTACGTGCCTTAATTAAAGAGTTTTATTTTAAAGAATTGGTTCATGTGATGGTGAGGCTGGCAAGTCTGGAATCCAGGCTGACAAGCTGGAAATTCGACAAGAGCTGATCTTGTGGTCTTGGGTCCAAAATCTGTAGGGCAGGCGAGCAAGCCGGAAACGGGCAGGGTTCCGATGCTGCAGTCCTGAGGCAGAAGCCCTTCCTCTCAGGGTAACCTCCTTTTGTCCTTTGACTGAGTGGGCGAGGCCCACCCCGACGATTAAGAGTAACCTCCTTACAGTCATCTGACTGTAGACGTTAACCGCATTTACAAAATACCTTCACAGCAACACCTAGACTGGTGTCTGACCAAATAACTGGGCCCCATGACCCAGCCAGGCTGACATAAAATGGAACTCTCACACCCATTAAAGTAGCTAAAGAACAGGGGTGTCAATCAGGGTGGGATGGTCTACAGGCACAGCTGGGTCCAGGAGCTCAAAGTCCAGCCCTAGGTCTCACCCACCTCCAGACTGGCTTTCCTCTGCATGCGGTCCCCATGGCGACAGTTTCTTCTGTGTGGCGTCACCACAGGTACTCCTAGCTCAGTCACTGCAAGAGAAACCACCTCTGAGCCCACATCACATATAGGTCCCAGGGATGCAAACTTCCTTGCCAGGCCCCTGTGCCCACCCGCAGGGGCCAGTGCACGCACCCTCCTTGCTGGGGCCTCTGCCAGACCTGGGCCAAGGGAGGAAGTCCCCAAGAGAACAGGCAGAAAGGAGGTCAGAGAAGACCACAGCCACATGGCTCCCTCTTAGCCATGTCACTCAAAAGCAAATCGCTTCAGTAATTTTTTCAGAAAATTTTCTGGTGTTTAAAGACAAGATGAATTTATTGTATTTTCTCAAAGGTCATAAAACAGAAATCACAGGGCATTTGACCATGACCGGAAGTTGAGACGGTGGCCTCTATCCAGGTGCCACTGTGCCACCCTCGATGCTGCTTCCCGAAGCAACGGTCACACTGGGGTCAGGCCCGAGGGCGCGTTACCTGGGCGGGGGCTGAGAGCCTACCTCTGAACCCAAAAAGTAACCGAAGACTGCCCTGGGTTACAGTTCATAAAGATCATTGTTATAGACGTGAACAAAGCCAGCCTTCATTGCTTTTATTTGGTGGCCCATTTGGTGAAGCACTTAAGCACCCGAGCCAACATACACATCTAGTGGTTTTAATTACATCCTGTGAATTTAGTTTTCCAGAGAGAAATATTTCTCAGGGAAACGCCCATAAAAGCAACTTTAGCAGCAGTTGATTGTACGTGCGTGTTTCCTATAGGAAGTCTGTTTAGTTTAAGTCCCAGCTTTGAGCACACCTTTTTACAGACAAGGGTCCCCAGAAGGCTGCCGACAGCCCCGGAGGTGGCGCTGCGGTGGCCTGGGACCGGGGCATGCTGGGCGAGCGGCCCCTCCCGCTAACAGAAGGCCGGCTGGGTGAGGCCGCTGGCTCCCACTGACCGCCATCCAGGAGCCCTTTTGTGAGTGTGCATGAAATGGTGATTGCCACGCCATCCCTCCGGCTACAGCAGGGGGTCCTGAAAGCAGATTCTACAGGGTCAGTCTTAGAAAGAAGGAAAGGAGCCCAGACGGAAGGTCTGAATGCAAGAAGGGATGATAAGCAGATATTGCTAAATATGTGAGTAAATTTTGACAAGCCTCGGCTGCCTAGACAACAATAAAACATTTAATTCATGAGCTAAGAAACAAGATAAAACTAAAACACCAGATAAGAAAGCATATACGTTGAGTGGGTAGTTCTTATGTTATTGCAATAAAGCTAAAGATATTGATTAATCTTAGACTGTAAACTATTGGTATTAAGGCACTAAGGCAACCATTAAAATAATAACCATATGATGCATAACTTCCAAACTAGGGAGTTCTAAAACAAACGAATAAGAAAAATAGGGAAAAAAATTTTTCCCGAAAAAAGAAAAAGAAAAAAATGAGGCTGAGAAAAAAACAGTGGGAAAAATAGAGACGATTAGTAAGATATAATGAATCCAAGTGGAATAAACTCTCCAGGAATACACAAAGGCTACCCGGCCGGATGTTTACAAGAGACACAGTCAAAATATAAGAATTTAGAAAGGTTTAAAGGCAAAGGATGAAAAATATATCAAGGAGAAGTCCATTCATCTTCACAGCGGGTGAGAGATTTTACAACACGTCTCTAAGTGATGAATCGAGTAGAGTCCAGACAAACACCTCTGAGGACATGGATTTGGACATGACATTCAACAAGCTTGACACAATGACCATACATAGATCACATGGTACCCAGTGATTTGAAAGTAGATTCTTTTCAAAGTTACATGCAACACGAAAATGCCAAGTGTGGCAGGATGTGGGGAAATTGGAACCCTGTGCACTGCTGGAGGGAATAGAAAAAAGTCCAGCTGCTGTGCAACACGGTATGGTAGTACCTCAAAAAAAATCACACACAGAAGTACCATGTGACCCTGCAATTCTAATTCTGGTATTTATCCCCCCAAAATGGAAGCAAGTATGCAAACATACTTGTACACCATGTCCACTGCAGCATCATTCACCATGGCCAGGGGACAGCCACCGTGTCCACTGACAGATGGCTGGATACACACGTGTGGTCTATCCATACAGCGGGCTATCATTCAGCCTTGAAAAGAAAAGAAATGCTGACACAGGCTACACCGTGGGTGAGTCTTGAGACATGGTGCTGAGTGAAACAAGCCAGTCACAAAATGGACAAATATTGTCTGATTTCACCTCAATGAGGTAGGTGCTTAGAGTTGTCACATTCAGTCAGGAAGTAGAAGGGTGGGCGCCAGGGCCTGGGGCCGGGGGAGTGAGTATTCCATGGGGAGACAGCGTCAGTTTGGGAAGATGAGGAAGTTCTGGCGATGGACGGTGGGGATGGCCGCACAGCAGTGAGTGTGCTTCACGCCGCCAAACTGTGCACGTAAAGATGAGTCAAATGGCAACTTTTATGTTAAGTGCATTTTACCACAATAAAAAAAAGAGGATAATCACATGTCAAAATGTTGCTTGCTCCAGTCAGAGAAAGACAAATATCATATGATCTCACTTATACGTGGATTCTAAGGAACTGAATGGATGGGAGAAGTGGATGGAGATAGTCTCAGAGACCAGAGGAAGAACTGAGGGTTGCTAGTTGGGAGGGGGTGGGGATGAAGGAGAGGGGAAGGGATGAGACAATACAAATTGGTAATTGTAATATGGCCTCAGGGATAGAAAAAGATAGTCCAAGGAATACAATCAATAACGTTGTAAGCATTTCTTAGGGAGCCAGATGGACCAATGCCCTTTTGGGGAGTCCACTTCATAGTTGATGTAGAGGCCTGACCACCGCATTGTATTTCTGAAACTGATGTTGAATAACACTGTATGTCAACTATGATTATATATACATATAACCTCGGGGGGAAAAAATGTTGCTTGCTGGGCCTAATAAAGTGATAAATTGTGAAAAACAATTATATGGAACTTTTATGAAATTGACTACACGCTGGGCCATACAGGATGGGGCTTAGGCAGATGCTCTCAAACCAGAGATCAAGAGCAAAGAGATAACAGGACGGGGAGGGGCATGTGCTTGGTATTGGGCCAAGAACAAGTCTCACGGAACGAGAAAACATTTGCAAGTGGCCCAAAGCAAGGCACCCATTCCGTGGCCCAGCACGCCATGTGCGATTAAATAGTGGCTAGAGGTTGGTGTAAGTATGTGTGCTTATGCTGTCTATGCAGAAAAAATAGGCGAGATTGTGAAAAAAATTTTTTAGTATTTGAACATTTAAGAAGAGACACATCAGCAACCAGCATAGCAACCGTGGGGAACTTCTGAAGGTGGGATTCCGAGTCGTGTTTGTTTCCTTCTCGGTGTTTCCGAACTGGACAAATATTAAGTACATAAGCGGAGGGTTAAAACGGTGATGGTCACTTAGTACAGGCAGCAGGCCCACTGGGCAGAGGGGTGGGGCCACCAGCCCTGGCACCCACATTTTGGTCCACTCAGTGTAGCTGCTGGGCTGATGCCGCCCCTCAAGCAGGATCAACCAAAGGGCATCGGGTGGTCAGGTAAGGCATCCTCCGCCTTGCCTCCCCAGGTGAGGGTGCCACCGGGCAGGGCCCTGGATGGGCAGCCTGGCCTCGCCCCTGGAGTTGACGAGGCAAGTTCTGCTCCGTCTGCAATGCCCCCCACTCTGTCCCCCCTTCACCACCCTCCAGTCCTCTGGCTCTGGTTCTGGAGCCCCCAGCCAACCCTGCCAGACCCCTGGGAGACCCTCAGTACGCTGGGGCCCACTAAACCAGGGGGAGGGGCCACATCTGAAACCCCTAAACGTGTCTGTGCAAGAAAGCAGAGCCTGAAGGAGCTGTAACCTCGAGAGGGTGTTTTGTAGGGAAGCAGGACAGGTGTAGTGACTTGGAAAGTAATCAGCACCCCGTCCCGCTCTCCCAGCCGCAGCCCTCCCAGGCCCGCAAACCCCCCTTTACAAGGGCCTGGGGACGGCTACAAGTGTGGCTCCAAGAACCCGCTAAGGAAGGAAATGGTCTTGGAAGGGAGGACAGGGGTTTCCAGGGGCTGCGCAGAGTGGGAGGAGGGCTTCCTTTTCCAGGGCC
>NW_017731367.1:6168117-6189702 GCF_001890085.2 Hipposideros armiger | reverse complement strand
CCCCATCCACTGCCCTCCCACCCCCGATATCATGCTTATCTATTACAATTCCCTTGACTCCATTCCCACACTCTACTCCACGTCCCGTGACTATATATGTATTCAATTAGAGTTGACATACAATATTATTCAACGCAGCTTCAGGTGTACAGTGCGGTGATCAGGCCTCTACCCCATCCATGAAGTGGTCTCCCTAACAAGACATGTGACCATCTGACACCCTACAAAATCATAACGTATTTTTAAATATTAGTGATACAATTTTCAAATAATAAAACGTACAAATGTTCTTTAATTCCACGTAGATGGTTGATTCTCACAGAAAGTTTTTGCTGACTTTTGCTGAACTCTCGGATCCGTAGCCAACCTGTGGCTGTTCTGACCTCAGTGTCGGGGAATATTCTCATTTATTTTAACACGTCAGAGAAGAGTGAGCCTACAGGGGAACTTCCCTTGTGTGGCCATGACACGAGGGACTTCTTTCTTGAACGGAGCAGCCGTCTTTAAACACTGGAAGCAAGTCCCTCCGTGTTTTGTGCTGTTCGCAGTGTGATGGCTGCAGACACAACACGCTTGTAAGTTTAATGTGCAGCACTGTCCCTGTCCCTCTCTCGCAGGCGCCAGCTTCCATGGCGTGAACCCCCCGACCTTAGCTGGAGACGGCTGAGCCAAACCGGAGTCAAGAAGTGATGGGCTGAGGCACAGACGGTATGTCCACCCTAAGACACGAGATACAAATAACCTCAAAGGCACAGATAAGAGTACAATGTGCTCAAAAAAATTAAGAAGCTTTAAGAAATTAACATAATTGCTCAAAACATTCCTGCAAGTGTAACCATGGCTGGTCCCGGCAGTGCCAGCCGACCCTGCCCCTGGAGACCGGAGCTCACTCAGGCCCTCGGTGAGCCAGTGATGGGGCAGGGGCTTGGGGGTCGGGAGGGGCCCCACAGGCTGAGCTCTGCCAGCCTCATCCTGGGGGGGGTGAGGGGACCCCTTAACACAGTCCAACTCACCCCAGGGACCACTTCGCTCTTTATAAATGGTGACCTGTGTGTTGCTAAGGAGTCCAACAATTTTCACAGCCACGAATGGCTGTTTGGGCAGGTGTAGCTACGGGAGAACACTGACATGGGTGTGCGGTTCCACAGCCGACAGGAGGGGCTTCCGGGGGACGCAGGCCTGTCCCCAAGCCCAGCCCCGGTGGTGACCATGCACTCAGCAGGGCTCGGCTCCCACCACAGCCTCTGTGGCACCACAGGCTGCAGGCGCCAAATCTGCATGCCACTGCAGGTTTTGATTTTGCAACTATCCAAATGAGCTTAACACTTAAAACCCCTGGTCTAGGAGTTTTTATTTGAAAGTGCTATTTTTAAATGCTTCCTGGTGTTTGTATTGAAACTGCCCCAAAGACGCTTTCCTTCAGAGCCCTAATCCCTGGAAATGGAAAACCCACAGAAGGATGCCGGCTCCGCTCCGCTCCCCTGCCCCCCCCACCCCCCCAGTAATGTGGAGAGTACAGTGAGGTCACCTTCGAGGTGGGTCCAGCCACACAAGGGACAGAGGGGTGTGAGTCCCAGTGACCAACTCAGGCTGTATGACAGCCCGCGGCATTTGCACCTTCATGGGCCCTTCCTCCATAGAAAATATTAAAAATGACATTTTACAACTGCATTGATATAAAGGCAAATATATTAAAACATTTACTTTGATCTAAAGGTTCATTTTTTTTCTTCTGCTTATAAAAGAAATTCCATTTTCACGAGCCCCTAAAGTGCCATGGGCCCTGGCACTGTGCCCGCCGCGGCTATCCTACGTGAGGGGGTTCACATGTTGGTGGGGTCAGCAGACAGAGCACTGGGGGTGGGGGGCCTGGGAGAGTGTGACGGGCCCTTCCTGGCTGGGGGTAGGCAAATCTGGAAGTAGCAGGGGGAGCACCCGGTAGAATCCTTAATAGCATCCCTGAGAAGCAGTCACCCCACCTCTGCTTGCATTCCTCCTGTGATGGGAAGCCCACTCCCTACCCAGACCATCCACACCACCTTTGGGCCATTCTGTCTGAATGGATTCTTCCTTCTACAGAGCCAAAGTCTCAGCTTCCTCTATTTCTCCCCCACGGGTGGGTCCCAGGGCCACCGGGAACAGGTTCAACCCCTCCTCCTCGACCCACCAGACCTTTTATTTGAAGACACTGGTCATGTCCCCGCTCCGGCTTTCTCTTCTGTCAGCAAAATATTCCTGTTTTTCATTCTGAGACGTACTTCCGAAACACCGTCTAAAAATACTGGACAGTTTTCACCACCACATCCCCAGGCACACCGTGCACGCTTATCTTTTTAACTTGTGTCAAAAAAAAAGTCAATGTGATGTTAACTTACAGACACAGATCATGACTAGCCGAGACTTACACAGAGCACACTCTGTCAGTTACTCATCTGTGTACTTCATAACCAGCGACGCATTTATCCTCTGAGAATGAACTGCGAAGTAGGTACCCAGTGATTAACCTGATCACACATGTGGGAAAATGGTGCTAAACGTTTAGGCCACTGTCCAAAGGCACAAACTAAGGATGAGCCCTCCAGGGGCTGAGGGCAGGGCCCCCCGACCTGCCGGGGTTCAAACCCAGGCCTCTCTCTCCTCTGAATTCCCAAACGCTGCCACTTTCTCTCTTGGTAATGAGGTTACAAGTGGTTTCATGTAGTCGGTCACTGGCATCTTTTAGGAGTTGACGGCCTACTGATATTTCCTTCCATCATTCAGTGGGGCTATAAGGAGTTTTCTTAATTCAAAAGCCTTTGTCTAGGGCCGGCCGAGTGGCGCGATGGTTAAGAACTGGCTTGGGACGCCAGAGGGCCCCGGTTCGGATCCCACATATGAGGGCCAGTGACACTGCCCTCCACAGCTAAGATGCTGAACAACAGCTCAACCTGGAGCTGGGCTGCTGTGAGTTGCCGGCGACGGCAGAGGCTGCAGCCCCTGTGGCAGTGGGTTGCCATGGGCTACCGTGTGTAGCCAGCAGCCAGCGTGAGCGGCCAGCAGCCGCAGTGAGCGGCCGTCCAGAAGCCGGCGACTGATCTGCCTCGCCCGGGAAGAGCGCAATGATGCCCACTTGGGCCAGTGAAGCAACGTCCTCCACAACTAGACTGAAGAACAAAAACGACAGCAACTTGTCTGTTCCCCTTCCCCCAATTCCCCAGCACTGTTCCCATCCCCCCCAATTCCCCAATAAAAATCTTTAAAAAAACAACAAAAAAAAACAAAAGCCTTTGTCTAGTATGCATAACTCTTTATTAGAGATGTTGCAAATATTTCTCCCTGTGTGTCATTTTTATCTTTTGGTTGGCTACCTAGAAACTGATATTTTTATAGAGCCAAGTGTTACTTGTTTTCATCTATGGCTTCTGAATAGCATGCCTTTTTAGGAAGCTCTTCCTCACCCTAAAATGCAGTTGGCGCTCTTCCTATGCTCCTGTCTGCTCTATTCCTATACTCACACTGCCTCTCACAATGCACGACTATGCTACATCACAGAAACATATAAAGCGTATCATAATATAAACATTATAAATACGAAATGTGCTCCCTCCAGTTATTTCCTTCTAGTATTCTCATATTTTTAAACTCTTTAATTTTGGGAAGTTACTTTTACATGTTGTATTTTTGCCTTAGGGGTAACCATATGTTCCAGTAATATTTATTTGGACAACAATCTCAAACATTTCTGCTTTGAAATACCGCACTTATCAGGAACTAAATTCCCACATTTATGTATCTGGTTGGGGGCTGCTTCATTGATTAATTTACATTTTTTTATAACAGTACCACTTTGCTTTAATTAGTATAGCTTTATAGTATCTTAGCTTAAATTTCTTCAGTACTCTCATTTGGATATTTTTTACACTGTTCAATTTATAGACCAATTTGGGGGAGAAGGTCAGCCTGTGCCCCGAGGTCTGCCCCTTCCTGCGCTCTCGCCCATGGAGGTGTCATCTGGGCTGGCCCCGCCTCAGCTCTGCGGGGTCCCCAGCACGGGCCTCCCCCATCCTCCTGGGTACCCCTCCTCTCCATGGCAGGGGCAGCTGAGGGTCCCTCAGAATTGGACACAGGGACAATGCCATCCTTGCTGGAGTCCTGTACTGTGTCAGGGTGTCCTTCACTTTCTCAGCCTCTTGTTCTAGGGGACCGGCACCCATCTTTGCCTGCACCCCACTCCTCCAGCCACTGTGGCTTGGGACCAGGATGACACCCAGGCTCAGAGAGACCTGCGCCCACCTGGCCCCATCTGACCGTCGGGCAGGGTGGGCCGCTTCCTGGGGAAGCCCGGAGTTTGTAAGGGTGGCGCTGGCTTCTCCCTGCCCAAGTCAAAGGGTTTTATGTGCCTTATGAAAACAAAACCAACACTTCCCAGAGCAGTCGGGGCCATGAGCCCTGTGGGGCCCCATGCCTGGCTCTGAAACCACAAACCCCTGGAGGGGGTCTCTGAGTGCCACCACCCAGAGGCTCGAGTCCCCACTAGTGGCCAGCAGGCTGAGGCGAACCTGTGTCTTCATGTCGCAGTCCTGACTCTCCTCAGGCCCAAGGCCCGCACACGGTTTCACTGTCAGGACTCAGCCCAGGTGGGGTGTTCCTTTAACCGGAAAATGCTAGTAGCGAGCTACCTAAACACAGGAGGAAAACCATTTCTGGACTTAACTGTGCCTCCATGGAACATTTCAACAGAAGCGTCCTTGTGGTGGGGACCTGGGAGAGGGAGCACAGCTCCTTCTGGAACCTTCTCCCCTAAGTCCCCAGGGGACAAAAGCCACCCTGGGGTGGGGTGGCGGGGCAGCCACAAGCACTGTCAGCCTCAGGGCACTGCGGGGAGGTGCTGGGCCCAGAGCCGCAGCCAAGGGAGGGGAGGCGGCAATGCCGGGGACAGGTGCCCACAGAAGGCTGGGCTTAACCAAGTAACAGAGGGTGCCCCACCCCCACCGCCAGGCGACACGCAGCGGAGTGAGGCACTCATAACAGAACCAACCAGTGAGTGAAAAGAACAATCGACCCGATCGAGTTGGATTTAATCTACAACTGTAAGAATGCTTTAATAATAGGTCTTCGATCATGTCACCTGCCAGGCCAAGGAGAAAAGACGTGATCTCCATAACCGACAAGACTGATTCAACATTCATTCCCGCTGAACTCTCCCTGTAAGCTGGGAGAGAAGAATGCTTCTAACACGACAAAGTTATCTTACCGCAGCATGCTGGAGGCACCGTCCATCGGTCGGTTACAGAAGGAGGGTGAGAGCCATTATTATTTGTTTAGCGTCACTTTGCAGGGGTGGGAGGGGGGGAGTCATATGCAATGGCAGAAGGCAAACTGGAAAATAACATTTGCAACTGAAACACAAAAGAGCTTCCAGAAACAAATCCAGAAGAAAAAGACCGAGTCCAACAGAATAAAGGGCAATGATCTGAACCGTCAGGTCCCCAGAAAAGAAAAACAGCTGCAAGCACAGGGGCGCTGCCACTTACCGAAAACGAGAGAAGTGCAAGTTACAGCCCGAGTCCTCTTTCTCGCCCACCAGCGTGCAAACTCCACAAGGGTGGCCATTTTCAGAGGGAGGAGACGGCAGACCACCCCAGTCCAGCCATCGGGAGCTGGGCCCGGGCAGCCTGCACATCGTTGGGGACGTTCGTGGGGCTTCCGCCGAAGGAAGGCCACCTCCGGGATGGACATGTGAGGTCTCCCCGACAGTGGAAAAGGTTTAAAAAGCAAGGTGCAGGGCAGAGCACACAGCACACTGTACACAGAGATGCTGTGCGTTGTGGGGCGGGGAAACATGGACTCACATCTGCTGTCTTCCCAGAAAGAGGGACCAAGGAGGATCCAGTAACAGCGGCTGCCCAGAGGGCCACCAGGCGGACAGGCTCGGGCGGGAGGGAGGCCGCTTGGGCAGACCTCTCCTGTCACTCTGATCACCTATCCATGTGAATATGTTACCTATTCAATAGACATCACTTTAAATAAAAAGTAATGAAGACAGATGTCATATTTAAAAAATTAGTTATGCCACATGAAAATCTGGGATGATGAAGGGCATGGACACATAACAGTAAGGGTCATTTTCTTAAACAAACAAACAAACAAACACAAACACTTCACAGTCCTGTCCAGGGTGTCACCCAGGCTCTGGCGGAGGCGTGACGCAGCCCACCACCCGCCCTCACGCACCTGTGAGGCCTCCGGTCCACAGCACGTCCTCGGGCTGCAGTGTCGGCTTCATCACACGACACCCGCACGGTTCCGTGTGCTCCCACCAGTGCCACATGGGGCCGTGTCCTGACGGCGGTGCCCTCCAGTTTCTCCCTGCTCTCTCTGAGTCAGGGCCGGTGAGTTGCAGGCTTCCACGTCCTGAGTCAGCTCTTCAGTATTTGTTTGGCCGCGTCTTACTCACACCAGCTGAGGATGACGGAGACTCACTTCCTGCAGCTTCATCCAATCTGTGGTGAAGATGTCCACGGGAAGAGGCCTGGAGCTCCCTGCAGCGCGACACCTGTGCACGGACAGGCGCCTTTTCGCTCAGGTCTACCAGGCATGACCCCCCCCAGGCCCACGTCTGCCCATGGGGAAGCAGAGACGCGGTCCATCTGTGAGGTTCAGATGCATCTGCACACCCCGACCTGGCTGCGGTGTGACGGGGCTGCAGTGACGGTGGTGCCCACACTGGCCCCAGTGGGCACATCTTCTCAGAGGGGCCTTGTCCCGTCGGCCACACACCACCACTCACGGCAGGTTTCCAATAGGGAGAGGGACCAGGCCATTTATTGTCCAAATCGGGACCTGCCAGAGGGGGGAGAGGGAAACCTTGAGGAAAAGCATGCTGCAGCCACCCTGAGCCGATCCGGATGGTGCCCACCCTGCAAGAGGGAGTCACAGCACCCCTGGGGGATGGGGTGGGGGTGGGGGACAACCAGCTCCCACACCCACCTTCCAAGAAATGAGCCCCACACACTAGCTGGTATCACCCAGCAAACACAGCTTTGACGAGGACTTTAAATGGCAAACTTAAGTGTTTTGAGATGTGTTTCATCGTTGATGGCAACATGAGAAAGCTGCTCTGACAATAGATTGGGGAATCTTAAGAGTGCAGTGAACAACAAAATGATGTGAATTTAACTGGTAACCCGGGCTTGCCTGGGTGTGTAGGCCCAATGTCCCCTAAGCTGACCTGACTGGCTGGCAGCCGAGAACCTCGGAGGAGGAGTGTGCATTTTGATCCCACTCAGATGCAAAGCCCTGGGCCTCCCTGTGATATGGGCACTTTCTTCTGAGCGCCATTTTCTCACCAGAAAGACCAATTTCCTTGGTTCAAGAAGCTGATGATCAATTTGCAACTCAGCTCTAATTATGGGCTTGAAAACTTTCACGGTTTAAAAAGCCATTTAAAATTTTCTCTTGCTGAATTAAAAAAAGTCCTTCCCAAGCTCCCTTTATGAAAACACACAAAACAAGCAAAAGGGGAGTCTCCCTGGGACTTCACTTCTGCCCTACTGCAGAGCTTGTAGAAACTCTCCTCACCAAAACGCCATTTAATGAATGAAGTGCACCGGAGGACAGGGCGAAACTCTGCCCACCTGCGGGACCCGAGGCTCCTGGGCCTTCTACCCCCTCGCTCTCGCTTTCCTACATCACACGTTGCCAGAGCCGCTCAGAGGGGGCCGTGGGGGGCTCTCTGCATCTCTGCGGGAGGGGGGGGGCGGAAGATTCCAGAGCTGGGAGCCGAGCATGGCCTGTGTGGGCTTGTCTTCCTTGATGGCGGACACCTGTGAGCACGTGCTCTGTACAGGAGGCCTCCTTTCCTGGCCGATCCTCGTGGAAGCTCAAGCAAACTGGCCTCCTAAGTCTGTGGCAGCTGCCGTCACGCTCGTGTCCGAGAGCCGGGGGAGGTCCAGGCCATCTGTTCCTCCGCTCGTGTGCCGTGACACTGCGCACGCCAACAGAAGACAACTCGCAGTCAATGCAGGACTCTGAAAAGTGCAGGCACGTTTCAGGGGCGCCTGTCAGTACACTGACGGGAGTCCAGACCACGCAGAGCCCCAAACTGCACGTTGTGTCACTAAGTGA
Organism: Hipposideros armiger; assembly: GCF_001890085.2. Lineage (NCBI taxonomy): Eukaryota > Metazoa > Chordata > Mammalia > Chiroptera > Hipposideridae > Hipposideros > Hipposideros armiger. The sequence goes on along the minus strand of NW_017731367.1, from coordinate 6,181,596 downwards.
CATCATCTCCCTTCACAGATTTCCATCGTTACTGCTGTTCTGAACTGCTCATTGAAAAGAAAAATAAGTATGAATAGCAAAGAAGAAAGCTTGAATGTTAGCCTTGAATTATTTTTTCCAAAGGTTTCTGAATTTCCTTTGTTTATAAATTAGTGTCAGCTCAACCTTTAAATTAAAATTTCTGAAGTATGACTCTAGTACTTCCTGAAAACTTATAAACCAAAGTAGAAAAAACATTTAATAATTCCATTTGTGTATTTTATCAAAATAATAACATCAGGATTTAATTTGTCTGTGATAAGATACAGTAATAATCACATGCAGACTTTCCAAAACTTCACGAATGATCTTGAAATTTCTGATAAATGCTTATCTGACTTATAAACTTTCAATTTATACAGACGAGATAAGCGTCGCAATATGAAGAAATAAATTTCCCTCAACTTTCTTCAAAGAAAAACAAAATACACACATTTGAAAATACAAAAAACCCAAATGCTTATAAATTTTTTCCAGGTGTCAACTGAATTGCACAACCGATACACTTATAGAAAAAATATGTGATTATCTTTAATGATTTATGTATAAAAGAAAAAATAAGTTTTATGATACAATTTGATACTTACTTCATACAAAATTTTACCCACATACAATGCATGTAATTTTTTGCAACATAAAAATTCTAGTCATATATATAAATTCATAAAAGGCAGACATCTTAACTTGAAGCAAAACAGAGTCCATTGAGGGCTGTGGCTAAGTCATTTGAATTCAGTGGGAAAAAAAATTGTAAGTATATGAAGGGCTAGTAACTAATATGCCTCTCCTCCCCCAGTAAGTATTTAGTATAATCTGATCAAATAGAATTTTACAGTGTGCTCTGGAAAGGAGAAGACGACCAATGTTTCCAAATGGTAGCTCTTAATAATCTGATTTTGAACTTATTCAGCTTAGAAAATCATATAACTACCTTAGTAAAAGATTTATTTTGGAAATCACACGAAGGAAAACTAAACTGTGCCATTTGTGCTGATCCTTAAAGAAACAAAACTTCCTCGGGCACTCTTGGCTTACATAATAAATACAAAATGTCAGGACCCAGGCCTAAGACCAGTAAACACGTCTCCAAATAGTGCAATTCTTTGCACCCAAACTTGAAGACTTAAGTATTTACAGAATTATATGTATGTGAAAAACCAAATATAAACCATTAAAAAAAACAACAAACTTTTGCTTTAAAAAATAATTTCCCCCCAAAAAATGGTCCCATCAAAAAATTTTTATAAATCAGTGCATCTTTTTAAGTCTTCCTTTTACAGTTTTCCCTAAGCTACCTGTCTCGCAGGTGCACAGGTGCACAAACCTGTGCGAAGGAAAGGACATGGTGTCAGTGCCTTGGGGAGCAAGCCCTCTTCTTAAAGAGAACAGGGGCCCCTGCCAAGCCACACCAGTACCCCGTAGGGAACACAGCGGCAAATGCTAAAGAAAGAGAGGACAGCCTGGGACAACCTCACGTCCAGGCAGGGTCATGAAGGCTACACTGGAACCTCCTTTTTAAATGTATGAACTTTAAGGGCTAGAAACACAAGCAAAAGATAATAGGGACCAATGGGAAAATTACATGAAGAAGCATATGCAATTATAAAGAGGCTAAAAAAACAAGTTCACACACCCCTTAATAAAGGCATAGGCTGAAATGAACCCTTTTCAAGTGGAAATTAACTACAAGTATAATTCATTCATCCTCAGGCCTCATTCTATTCCTAAAGTGCCAATCAGAAAGTGTTACCGTCCTTCATTCAGCGCCTGACTTAGGAAGTCTTGTCTCTAGACCTAAATCCTGATGTCAACGGCCACTGTTTGCCTTGGTGTGCCAAGGCCACTCACTGCCTAAGAATTCCAGTACAGAACTGAACACAATAGGCCCCTGCAGAAACACACAGGACAGGCTCGCAAAGAAACTCCTCACACACGTGTTTCGAAGAGCTATTTATAACTATCAGGGGTTCTAGCTGGAGGAAGGCAGGAGCACATGGTCTTTTCCATGCACTGAATATGCCTGCAGTTTTAAAGCTCTGAAAAGTAGTTGCATAACCTTGGAAACCATTCATTTTCTTAGCAAGCTGACAGTTCAGAAGGAATGATGTCCTATCTTCCATTTCCAGCTGAGGACAACTGCTAGTCTGTGAGACTTCGGAGCTTTCACCTTCTCGAACTCAAATTGATGCTGTACACCATTTTTTGAATTTTCTCCTCATTCCGCAGGATGTTGGCCTTCACGGCACAGATCTTGTCCTGCTGATCTTTAATCAGCTGCTCCAGCTCCGCGAGCTGGGCCCTTAACGGCTCCACGGCGCTGTCTGTGATGCTGAGGAAACAGAAGCAGTGACTCATAAGTGTCCTGGCTCATTTTAGATTTGCTGCTTAGTTATACACTGAAAGATGACAAAAGTAAACTACTGATCCCATCCAAAGAAAAAGGATAAAAACAGAAACGTACTACGATAATTATATAAAGTGAAAAACCTCACACCTGAGAGAAATCTAGGTCTTATTTTCACAAGCCCACAACCACCAAAAGTGAAGTTGAACGTAAAATTTTCACAGAGGAGGCTGATATTTCTTCAAGTCCTTAAGTTACAGATGTCACAGAGAGCCCGCAGGACGGCAGGGAGGTGGGCAGCGAGGCCCATCAACACCTGGACAGCCCAACACGCCCCCAACCTTCCTTGCTGGAACCCCAACCTCCGGGGGAGGCTCACCCAGCTTCAAGGGCTTCCCAGACGCAGCCCCCCAACTCACTTGTTCAAGATGTGACAGGAGGCCTTTCACTACAAGTTCAGTACTGGAGTGACATTAGAAATACTTGGGAAAGCCAGGTCAAAATTAACCTGTCCCTTTAGGGTTTTTTTCAAAGATTTTATTGGGGAATTGGGGGAAGGAGAACAGTGTTGGGGAATCGGAGAAGGGGAACAGACAAGTTGCTGTCCTTTTGTTCTTCAGTCTAGTTGTGGAGGACGTCGCTTCACTGGCCCATGTTGGTATTATCATTGTGCTCCCCCCGGATGAGGCAGATCGCTCACCGGCCATTGGACGGCTGCTCACAGTGGCTCACGGCAGCTCACGAAAGCTCATGCCAGCTGCCGGCCAGCCCCACTGCAGCCTACACCATTGCCAGCGACTGATGGCAGCCCAGCTCCAGGTCGAGCTGTTGTTCACCATCTTAGCTGTAGGGGGCGCAGTGTCACTGGCCCTCATGTGGGATCTGAACCGGGGCCCTGCTGCTCAGAGCTGGCATCCCAAGCGAACTCCTCACCAACAAGCCACTCAGTCGGCCCATCCCTTTAGGCTTTTTAAGCACATAAACACAAAACAAAACAAAAAAAAGTAATGGCTTCCAACCACCCTACCGTAGAGCAAAATTGAGTTTTTAGAGAAGAAATGTCTGGAATGACCCTTTTTAAGACCTTAAATCAAAATGTAAGCGCTAACCATTGATGGGCATCCCTGCTTTTACAACAGAAAGTCCACATCACGCCATTTCACTGTCACAAAAGACTTCTGTTAGTACCGGTTTTTGCTAACCAGAAGAAATCCAAAGGATTCTTGCTTTTACAAGAAATGCAAAAGGTGAAAATAGCGGTCAGCGCTAGTTTGGCAGCAGCCAGTGTGAGGTCCCGCCAGCTCCACCAGGAGCCAAACTCGGCAGCTCAGCGCCTGGCCAGGGCTCTGACCGCGTCTGTGAGCACCTGCGCTTTACCCGTTTGCTCGGTACATCCGTGAGCAAGTGTGTCCTAAGGCGCCAGAAAAGCCAAAGGGAGCTCACAAGGGTGTTACGTTTCGCATGAAACTAGATGGAATTTAGTGTTCTGATCATGGTGAACGATATAAACACCTGTGTGCATTGAACCTGCCACCATTCGTACCATTTACACACAGAGAAAGAATCCTGAAAGCTGCTGAAGTTACTATAGGTTCTGCAAGTAGCAAAAGAGTCTCTCTTAGTCGGAACCCCAATAACGGATAAAATGGACCGTCTATTGCTTGAGTGGACTGATTGGTGGGTGTGCAAAGTGTGGTGTGTATTTATCATATCACTCCTGCTTTTACCACATGATGGGGTATTTGAGGTTATATGTGTTACTTGGAATGATTACTTGGGAATACTCAAAATCTTTCCAAATAAACTAATAACTGCGTCTTTGCTCTACGCCATTTCGCCTTATGAAAGGTTTCAGAGGAACACGCTACTGTTGGATGGGGGGGGAGGGGCAACCATGGATCACTCTAGAATAGGCACCAAAAAGTTCTCAGTGATTGTCTCACTTCTTTCATGCTTAGATTTTAAAATTTAAGGGGCTTTTTAAGAATAAGCAGACTAATAATAAAAGAGTAGGACTTTGTTATAATGTAGCTTTTTATTATATGGGCTTGAGTATATCACTGAGTCAGATTAAGTGTTTTCTAAAAAACACTTAAGAGTTTATATAAAATTATATGCACCCTAGACTCAATGATTATAAATATAGAATGTCAAACATTTCACTAAAATAAATCTCTTTTTTAGTGACTATTATATTTCTTGCATGAGAGCAATTTCAAAGTGGGTTCATCAGCATTTCTTTTAGAGTAAAAAACTAAAATACTTTCAAACTATAAACAGTTATAAAGCTTTGGGGATTTTGATAAAACACATGAAAAACATGGTAGCCAAATTGCAAAGTTCCCTGTATTTTTTAATGTCTGAATCTGTTTTGTGTGTGAACATGAACTCTAAATCTTCTCCAACTGCTACAAAGAAATGCACATGAGGATTGGAATGAAGCAGCAGCAGGTTTCCTTCGAGGGAGGCTGAGTGGAGGGGCAAACCTGTGGCCTCACCCCCGCTGAGTGGCGGCGCAGGCCTGGCCCTGCCCCTTGTGGCCCGCTCCCAGCTGACCTCTGCTCCTCCTGCAGGGCCTCTGCGTGCTGCTTGTTCTCGCTGTGCCACAGCTGCAGCTCATGCTGCATGGCGTCCACGTCCTCCTGCAGGTAGTCCATGGTCTTGCCCAGGGGGAGCGCGCTCTTGCACAGCGTCTGGATGGACACGCGGAGCTTCTCGATCTCCTTGGAGACGATGTCCTTCTCCTTCTTCCACGCAGACTCAAAGACAGGCAATTTTTCCTACAGGGAGTGGGAAGTATGGAGAGAGAGAGGGGCATTCTCAGTCCTAAGGCAGGACAGCAGGAGAGTGGGGACAGTGCTGGCTCGAGACTCGCCAGCCATGTGACACTGCTTTGCTTCTGCGAACCTGAGGCTCGAGCCAGCAGCAGCCGGGCCGTGCCAAGCACCGTGTGAGCAGTAAGCAGTGCAGGTGAGGGTCCGTTCCTTCCCTTCTCAGAGGGTCCAGGGGTCTTTACCTGCAAGACTTTATCAGGAAGAAATTCATCTGAGGGGCAAATTTCAATATGCTAAGGCTTACTTCCCAAGTGACCGGAAACTTATAGCAGCTATGGTTACACAGCTTAGGGACACTAATGATTTTCCCAAACGCACTGCTGAACGGGGACCTGAGTCTGCATCTCACTACTTGAGCGCACCACCTTTCCACCTCAGATGACTCAGGAACCTGGCTTGCCAGGTGAGAGAAGGAAAGGAACCTGCAAGAGAGAACACTGGTGACGTGGACGAGAAAGGTGAGGGCGTGGCCAACGGCACCACGCAGGACCCACAGAGGTCAGGATGCGGTCCAAACTAAGCCGCTGGTCTAGCCGACTCCGAGGCCTGGCGCCCTCAGTGGGCATCGCTGGTGTGGAGCAGGGTGGGTTTACAGCAGTAGCTGAAGGGGGTGAGGACCCACAGGCGACCAGGGAAATCATTCGGCTTTGGCCTAGAGTTTGTTGACAAGCAACTTCAGGATTCTCTTTATATGAGCTTTTATCACAGACATTTCTGAATGTCAACAATTGATGCAGGTTGACAAGAATGAATAAGCAGTTTGGCTTGGGACACCTTTCCTAGGAAAATGACCATTGTTTGCTCAGGAAGCCCTCCCCGACACTGCCATGCCCCAGCCTGGCTGTGGCCTGCCGATGTTACCCACTCAAAGTATGAGGCAAATGCATTAAGTTATAATTAATGACATACGTTTTACTTTTGAACTTGTGTTACTACGTTATGTAATCACTGTGTTACTTCTAATGCTGGTTTCAGACTGCAGGCTCTAGGAGGGTAGGGACCTATGTCTGGATCCGCTGTGGTCCATACAGGCGCTCCTTAAATATTTGTCAAGTGAGCAAATGAAATGGATAAATAGTTTACCTGCCGAGACCCTAGCCCTACCACCTGCTGACTTCTGGCAAACACGTGGAAAGCCTGAACACAACACCTGGCGTGTTGGAAATGTTCAGTGAAAATAAAAGGTAAAACTCATAGAATAGTGAGTTCAGCAAGGCTGCAGCAAGATAAACATACAAAACTCGACTGTATTTCCATTTGTTCAAAAAAGGGAAATACTAGGTGTAAATCTGCCAAAACATGTACAGAACTTGTATACTGAAAGCTACACAATGCAGATGAAAGAACTTCAAGACCTAAATAAATGGAGAGACGCACCATGTTCATCAATGACAAGACCCGACGAGGCAAAAGTATCAATTCTCCCGAAACTGACTGCTAGTTTCACACAATTCCTATCAAAATCTCAAACTTTTTGTAGATATAGACAAGGTTATCTTAGAATTTATATGGAGAAGTAGCGGACCCGCAAGAGCTAAAACCTTTAGAAAAAGAAGAATAAAGAGGGAGCAGCCAGTCTACCCGTCTTCAGGACTTACGATGCAGCTCCAGGAACCAAGACCACATGTGCTGGCAGGACAGACAGAGTCCAGTGGATCAGAACAGAGAATCCGGAAATACATCCCCGCCAATATGCCCAACCTAAGCTTGACAAAGGTGCAAAAGCGATTCAGTGGAGGGATGGAGTCTTGCAGCGTATGGCACCTTCGCGACTGGACATCCACAGGGGGAAAGTGACTTCATACCTTACACAAAAGTTAGCTCAAAATGGATTGTGGACTTAATATACAACGTAAACCTATGAGCCTTTTGGAAAAAAGCTAGGAGAAAATCTTTGAGATGTTGGGCCAGGTAAAGAGTTCTCAGACTTGATACCAAAAGCACAATCCATTACAGGAAAAACTGATAAAGTAAATTCTATGAAAATGAAAAACTTTCATTGTGCAAGAAACCCTGTTGAGAGGATGAAAGATGAGTCAGAGAGTGAGCAAATATATTTTCAAACCATAGATCTGACAAAGAACCAGTATCTCCAAACCCAACAGCAAAAAAACCCCAAACAATTCATTCAGAAAATGGGCAAAAGTCGTGAACAAGCATTTCAGCAGAAGACACACAGATAGCAGCCAAGCACGTGAAAAGATGTTCAAGATCATTACCTTCTCAGAAAGTGTGAACTAAACCCACACTGAGATGCCATCACCCCCACCTATCAGAACGGCTAAAATAAATACGGTGACTACGCCGAATGCTGGTGAGGACACGGAGAAGCCGGACCCTCGCACACGGCAAAGGGGATGTAAAATGGTGCAGCCGCTCGGGAAAACAGTGTGGTGGTTTCTTTAAAAACTAACAAACATGCCACTAGCACAAGGCCCAGCAGTTGTGCTCCTAGAGCAGGGATGTCAAACTGGCGGCCCGCGGGCCACATGCGGCCCTCGAGGTAATTTTTTGTGGCCCGCGATGCTCTGAAATAAAATGAAAATAGAAAAAATTGTTATGAAGAAAACAGCGCTTAGAGGAGATGGAGGCAATACCGTACACACAATTCCCTCGTTAACCCTTTAACTACTGAAGACGAGTATACACGTGGCCCGGTGCCTTTCCTGGGGGCCTGTGGGCATGTATAAACGCGCTGACTCAGTTCCTGCAACGTTTGGAAGCGATATGTCTGCCACTTTCAGTGCCACATAATGTAAACAGATCCCAATAGCGAAAAGGTTAAAAAGAGCACTCGGGTAAAAAATAATTTTAGTTTTATAAATACATTAAATAAAATAAAAGTTTAAATAAAAGCAATTATATAGTGTTTTAATTATCCTATCCATATTCCTGAATCCTCACTTCAGAATATAAATTTAACAAAATTTGTAAATGTGATGTGGCCCGAATGAATCTTGCCTGTTGCACCAAATGGTCCGTGTTTTAATTGAGTTTGACACCCCTGTCCTAGAGAAATGAAGACTCATGTTCACACATAAACCTGTCCACGGATGTGTACAGGGGCTTTATTTACAGTACTCCAAACCTGGAAACAGCCCGTGACCCTCAACAGGTAAAGAGTTAAATAAACTGCTACATCCATACCATGGACCACTACTCGGCCATGAAAAGTGATGGACTACTGATTCCCACAGCCGCCTGGATGGATGTCAGAGAATTATAATGAGTGAAAGAAGCCCATCTCAAAAGATGCCATTTATAGAACAGTCTTGAAATGACAAAATTAGAAAATCGGAGAACAGCTCATGGTTGCCAGGGGTTAAGAAGGAGGTAGGTGGCAGGCAGCGGGTGGGTTTGGTTAGGAAAGGACAGGGGTGCTCGCGGTGACAGAAAGGCTCTGAATCTTGACTGTATCAGGGTCAGTCAGCATCCTGGGTGTGACATCACAATACAGTTGTGCAAGATTGTCATCAGTGGGGAAAACTCAGGAAAGGGCGCCCGGGATATCTCCGTTACTTCTCACAACTGCATGTGAACCTACAGTTACTTCAAAATAAGTTTAAGGAAAGGAGAAAGACAATGGTGATATAAATGCCTTTAAAATGCTAAATGATGAAAACGAATCTGATACAATAAATTACTTCCCAAGAAAACACGTTGACTTTATTATACGCCGATGAGTAAATCTCTTTGACTTAGCTGAGAAATTGAAAATTCTATTTAAACCCATTCATAATGATTACTAAGAATTTTTATGTCTTTAGCACATGTGGACTCTGCTGTAAAGCTGTTTAGGGTCCAGAACTTAGGATGGGAGACGAGCACACATAAACGTCTTACAGGCCCGTGAGTTACAGGCGGAGGGGACTCTGCGGCTGTGTGGTCAGGCCCCCACCATTCCAGGTCGCCTTGTCCGCGCCTTCATGGGCCTGCACCACAGAGCCAAGCAGGACTGGGAACGCTAATCCTTAAGTTTATAACTTTATTTTTAAGAGGTCAAGAATTTAAAATAAGATACATCTGGGCTCAGGTTCTGATAGTCAGGAGAGACTTATTGCCGCAAACTCGTTGCTGCAAAACATCAAAATTCTGGCATTTTTCAAACTTTCATTTAAATGGCTGTGGCAAGGTGGGGGTGAACAGGTCAGGCAGTGATTATGTGCTTAGAAAAGCACACCCTCTGACGACAGACTGATTTATACACCGCTTATCCAGCTACATCAGCAACTTTCCGGGAGAACACAACCATTACAAACCCGTTTTATGGACTTAACATGTACAGTAAAATCTGAGAATCTACTACCACACTCACCACTCAGGAATCAGTCATATGAAATATGCTTCATTTTTGGAAACGGAAGAGCAAAAAATAATGAAACTATATAATTACAGAAAACACCACCTAAAACCACCCAGAACACAGGGGGACTGGTGGCCGGGAAAGAGCGCTCTACGTGGCGAGGCCAGTGCCAGCCTGGCTTCACCACCTCCTAGCTTTACGGCCTGGGGAGCCTGACTGAGCTCCATACCTCGGCTCCTCACAATAAAACGGACACAAAAACGTTCACCCTGCAGGTAAGATTCAATGGGGTATTATGAAACAGGCAGCTCAATGCCTCGCACACAGGAAACCCTCCATAAGGCTGACCATTGTCCTAAGTTTATCCACACGACGAACAAAGCCGCAAGGCCCCGCGTGGGGAAGCGGCAAGCCGGCTGCAGTGTGCGAGGCAGCTCTCACCTCGAGTCACTGTGGCGGCCAGAAAAGACTGTCACTCGGGCATGGTTTGAGGACTTTGGTGCACGCTGAAAAATACGAGTATGGTTATATATTGTCAGCACCGACTAATTAGGCTGTCACGTCCAGCTCTAGGAAGACAAGTCCTGTCATCAAAACACCATTTATCTTCCTTACTGACACAGCCCCTGCCCATCTCCACTTTGTAAGTATAAATAAGCCACACCATGAAGTGAGACCTCAAAACCCTTTACTGAAAGATGCGATTCTGAGCTCAGAGACCTGCCCGGAGCTATGCTGGCGGGCCGGAGCACATGGCTGCGGCCCCGTCATGGGATCGGTTTCTACTACAGGCGACAGGGGCGGGGGGGGGGCAACTATGTGTGTTTCACAGGACACATGTCTGCCCTCCGGTGCCCCCCTCCTGCAGGCTGCAGACGATTTACTCAGCTGGATTCTGGCAGGAGGCCTCTGGCAAAGCATTTCAGCAGACAGACAGTGCCAAAAAAATGTATACACATTTTAAGAAAGGAAAAAAAACTGTATTAAAATTGTACTACTCAATATATACCGATAGCAAAAGGTGAATACAAGTCCTATGTATACATTTTTTTGACATCCCAGTATATGCACTTTAGAAAAAGTGACTTTCCAAGAGTTTTCAGTTAGTCACTTTGGGACTTAATATTATTTGCATTTACCATATACATACTTGTCCCAGAAATGTGGCTATTTGTGTTTAGAGTGATTTTTATATCTACAAGTATTTATTATAAATCTGACAAATAAAACCTATTGTCCTAAGAGATTTGCTTCTCTAAGTTTCCATTTCAATGCTTCAGGAGAAGAAACTACTATTCCTAAAATGATGCCTTCAAGCCGGACCCTTAGACGCTGCCAGCCACCTACAGGAGCAGGATTTGGGGTGCAATGGGAGGGCTGGTGGCACCTGCCCCCTGCTCTCCACTCTGCCCCTGGATCTGAGGGTCCTGAGTACTCCTGAGCGGGGGTTACCCTACATGAAGCAAGTCCAATAAACAAAGGTCTGATTAATTGGGGGGTAATAAATCAGAGTGTGAGTGTGAGCTTTAAATAACACTCCCCCGTGACCTCAGGCACTGACCTATACAATCTGTCAAAAATGCCTTGTTTTCATAAACTGAGGAATGCCTGCAACCAAGTTACAACAGAAAAGCAGAGACCAATAGAGTAACTATTCAAGTGTCCTGTTCACCCAGGAATATTCCAGTGCCAAACTCCTACGGAAACCATACATTCATCCTGATGTAGGTCACACCGACTATCGTGAACGCACAGTAAAACAGTCTGCAATCAAATACAGTAACCTTTACACACACACAGGAAAGCACATAAAACAGGATGCACAATTTAACAAAATGATAGAGGGACACCTGCAGCCCCACTCACCTGCTGTATTCGTACAGGACAAATGGCATCACAGTACCCACCGTGTGTGTCAGCCTCTCCTCAACAGTAAATTTAAGAATCAGCCATGAGTCACAAGCATGTGTATTTCATTCGCTTGCTTTGCTAAATGGCATTTCATTTTATGTATTCATCCTCACTACTGCCAATGGATGTTCTTGGTCAGGGGCTATTACGAATGATGCAACATTGAAAACTCTTATCTACGTCCCCCTACACACGGGCACAGGCTCTGCAGGAAATGCAGCCGGAAGGGGCACTGCCGGGTCACAGGGCATGTGTATCTTCAATCTTATGACAATGTCAAACAGTTTTCCAAAATGGGCATACCAACTTACAACTGCTTTTCATGAAACAATATTTTACCTCTATGTGTATAAAAGGACATCGACTCCTGTAGCAGTGCCACGATCTGACAGCTGTGGGTGATAATACTGAACCATTCCACTGGCAGACAGACAAGGGACACCGCATATCGGGGACCTGCCTGACAACACGTAAGCAACCTTCCGGGTGAGCACGTCTGCGCACTGCAGCAACTACAGATAAGAAACCAACACGAGCAGGAAGCTCCTAGAATGCCTGTGTGAGAAGCTTCACTGTTCAGACCGGGCCAGACAGATCTGGGGTGCTGTCCTGCCTCTGGGACGTAATGTCTACATAACCTTGGACAAAATGACTTCTGTGCCTCAGTTTCCTAACCTAGAAAGTGGGGATAAGCCATCTCAAAGATGACTTTGAGGATGAAATGAAGTGACACATGCAATTCCCTAATCATAAGTGCACCACAAATGTCAGCTAATTGTCCACACCTGAGAAGAGCCGACCGGGAAGCTCCCACAGGAGAAGAAACGCGTGTAAGGAGCCCTTGAGCTGGTGCAGAACGAAAGCGCTTAACTGCTAACTGCGTCTACGAACACTGCTGCCTTGACAAGGCCCGAGGAGCTGTCCTGGAAGTCAGTGTAAGGTCAGAGGAGGGAGGTCTGGCTGAGATCCCGGCAGGTCACGGGCTGAAGGAGGTTCGTGTACAGAACACAGAAGGCAATATTCAGACTGGCTTTTCTCACTGACCCAAAAAATGGAAATAATTTACAAATCATCTGATCACATGGAGAACTGGTCATACTGACACTAACAGAGCAGCAGACAACAGGGAGGCGCAGAACTCAGCTTCTCAGCTAAAACCCTCCCGTCTCTATGCAAAGTAACGAAATAAGAATGAGACTTTACTGGCCGAGAACTGGGCCTCTCGAGCATTTTCATGAAAGCCTCTTCTCATACGTTTATCTTCCAGATGAACCTTAGAATACTCTGTGCCAAGTTCCAAAACATCCATTGAATGAATATTTACTGGAATCACATTAAATTTATAAATAAATTTGAGAGAAACGACATCTCTATAATATCAAGTTTCCCATCCAGGAACACAATGTCTTGATTTTTTCCAGACTGTTTCCATTTCTTGGTAGAATTCCTTGGCTTCTCAATCCAGTTATTAGAAACGCCTTGTTAGGTGCACACATGCCCTATAAGGGACAGTGCTGTCTCCAGGTCTGGAGGGGACTTTGTGGGTTCCCACAGCTTATCGTTGACGTACAGAACAAACACTGACTTGTGTGTATTTATTTTGTCACTGGTCATCATTTTTTTCCCCTAACAGTTTTAACTTTGGGGGGATTGATTTACTTGATAGGCTGCTGTCATCTTCAAAGAACGATGATCCTGTCTTCCTTCTAGAATTAAGCCTCCTTTGTTTTTGCATTGGCGGAGACTGCAAAGCATCTAAACAGGGTGACACTTCCCATCCTTGGCCCTGACGCAGGTGCTCTCATCCTCGAGGTAAGGAAGTACCTTTTTATTCCTAGTTCACTATGAGTTTCTAGTCATAATGGATGTTGAATTTTTACATGTGTCATTTATTCTTTTTTTTTTTTAAGATTTTTTATTGGGGAACTGGGGGGATGGGAACAGTGCTAGGGAATTGGGGAAGGGGAACAGACAAGTTGCTGTCGTTTTGTTCTTCAGTCTAGTTGTGGAGGACGTTGCTTCACTGGCCCAAGTTGGCACCATCATTG
>NW_017731367.1:6166082-6168002 GCF_001890085.2 Hipposideros armiger | reverse complement strand
ACGGTAGCCCATGGCAACCCACTGCCACAGGGGCTGCAGCCTACGCCGTTGCCAGCGACTCACGGCAACCCAGCTTCAGGTTGAGCTGTTGTTCAGCAGCTTAGCTGTGGAGGGCAGTGTCACTGGCCCTCATATGTGGGATCTGAACTGGGGCCCTCTGGTGTCCCAAGCCAGTTCTTAATCATCGCGCCACTCGGCCAGCCCGTGTCATTTATTCTTAAGAGACAACACACGTACTGGTGATTTTATTTCGTTCAAGAATAATTTTTAGGTTAAATATAAGATAAGTAAGCCATGTTCAACGATGCTACAACTGACCTGGATTTTTTTCAACTGAAACAACTGACTCTTTACTAGATGTGGCAGCACAAGTGAAGACGAAACACTGACTATTAAAGAAAACAGACGGAAACATACTTACTGAATAGGGAACAAAGTATCCAATCCTGGAACATATTCTTTTTCACTATTAACTACCCGCTAAAAGACATGCTTTAGAAAAAAATCGGATCCGTAATTCCTAACCATGAAATTTTGTTCTTACTGAATAAACACAAAGAGTAGAAGGAAGGAAATTTTAAAATTGGAGCGATTGCTAAAAGAAAATGAAGATTCAAAGTAGATCAACAAAGCCAAAAGTTGGTGGTTTAAGAAGACTGACAAATTACTGAAAAAAATTATTTGAAAAAAAAAGCACAAATAAGGAGTATTATTAATGAAAAGAGAACAAAACTAAACTACAAACAGAGCAGATGTTTAAAAGAATTCTATCAAGACCTTCTTACAAACTTGGAAATTTTAAAAGAAATTGATAGCCAGGACTTACTCAAGAAGAAACAGAAAGGCTGAATACTTCCATAATTCATAGAAAAATAGAAGCAGTTATTTAGACTTTTCCCACAAAAGAAACACCACGTTCAGACGGTTTTACAGGTGAGTCCCCAACAAGCTGTCCAGAAACAGTATATCATTCCATCATCAACAGTCTATTCTAGAGAAGAGGAGGAGAACACTGCTCGATTCATTCTTCACCTTGGTGCTAAAGCGAGACGAGGACCATGGGAAGAAAGTCACGGGCACAGTTCATACATGAATATAAACGGAAAAACACTAATTAGCAACAAGAATCTAACAGTGGATAAAAAAGATAATACACATTACAATGCTGATTTTATCCCAGGAATATAAAAATAGTTTAATATTAGAAAAGCCATAATGTCATTTAACAAATTAAATGTAACAGAATCATTTCAATCATCGCAGAAAATGCATTTAATAAAATTCAACACACATTCATGATAAAGCCCCACGCTGGGGAAAAAAACTGTACTTTCTCCATCTGTTTGCTACAACAAATATTAGAAAAGAGTAAATTCCAGAAGCGTTCCCATTAGAAGTCAGGAAGGAAGCGCATTCCCATTAGTTGCCAGAGCAATCAGACAAGAAAAAGAAAAGCACAAGGACTGGCAAGGAGGAAACGAGCCACCATGACTGAGCGGTGACGAGAACAGCAGGGTGGCACCGGGAAGAACACGGACCCTGGCCAGACCACCTGGCATGTCCAGCTGTGCCACAGTTCATACATGAACTGTGCTCACCAGCCCCACCCACGACCTCAGAAAAGCCCCTCACCTCCTGGTGCCCCGACCTGTATCTCACCATTATCTGTGTCAGTATCTGGCCTCTATTACAGTGTAGAAACACAAAAGAACACACATTTTGAAAAGTTTATTAAGGAAGCTAGTTGTGAGTCAAGGGCATTCCTCCCTACCAGCAACAAACAATTAGAAAACAAATTTTAAAAAGACAGTATTTGCAAGAGCAGGATAAGCTCCAGAGTACCCAGATACAAGTCTAACAAGAGATGCCCTCATCCACCCAGGCAACACCGTCGGCGTTTACTGGGGCATTAAGAAGGCC
>NW_017731367.1:6157181-6164662 GCF_001890085.2 Hipposideros armiger | reverse complement strand
CTGCTTTTCAGGTGCACCAAGGCCACTGGGACGAGGGGCCGCTGCTCTGGTCACACGGGCTACACGCGGGTCTGGGGGTGGGCTTGGAGTTTCTTCTTCATGTTTGCTTTCTGATCTCTGTTATCTAGACAGACTATACTTCAGGCAATTTTTTCTTCAAGAAGAATACAAGAGCGATGTTTTTTGAGCCCTTGTATCAACCTGGGTACGTCTTTCATTGTTTCTGCACGTGAAACGCCAACCTGCCTGAATAATAAGGGTCTTGGGGTCAATCGTTTTCTCCAAACGCAGCAGCTTCTGTCCCACTTTCTCTGGTACCTGAACTGCAGAGAAGTATAAAAGCAAATCTGACTCAGGTTCCTTCGAAAAGAACCTCCTGTTCCCTGCCCTATGGTGCACTCATAGGGTGGCGCTTTGTTTTGTTTCATTTTCTTAAAACGCTTTTATCTCAACAATATTGCCAATATTGTGAGTTCCCTTTTTGCCTGGAACATAAAAGCATTTTTCAGAGCAGACTCATAGCAGGTTGAGCGTCTTGCTTTCATGAAGGTACCAAGCGCCTCTAAAAGACACACTTTAATAGTTAACAGCACATGGATTGAGGTCAGAAAGCTATGCAAACCTCATTCCTATCACACTTGACTTGGAAAGCGGTATTACTGTCCAAACCACAGGCAGACAGCTGTGCCTGTGCCCCATGCCCGAGAGCCTGCGACTAGGCCAGGTCGCCAGGGCTTAGCACCAGGAGGGCGACCCCAGTGGTGGTGTGGGGTTCACCCAGGCTACGTACGGCCCTTTACCACGTGCCTTTCCTCCCTGAAGCCCTCGTGGAAAACGTCCGCTACTCCTATAACGCTGTTCCGACTGCTTCATTCCCGCCAAGTGCTTCCTCGCGTTCTATCACGTGTCCCATCCACTTCCCTCCTTCTCTGCTAACGCTTGCTCGGTCAGCAGTTAGTGACAACTAGCTTAAGTCCAGCGCTATCTGGCCACGGGAGAGGGACATGAGGCACACTGGTCTGCACCTCACGCGAGTCCCTTCCGAAGGCGAGTCAGCAAATGGCCTTTTCCTGCCCCTTTCCCTCCTGACCATCCAGCCCTGAAGCCCCAGGTGGCAAAGCCAGAAGCGCATCAGCACCAGGGTGCAGGGGGGCAGCGCAGGGCCCAGCACTCACAGTGATTGCAAAGCCACAAAGAGTAGCCTGACAGTGGAGAAGCTGGCAGACACGCTCTCATCAGGAGACCCAGGTGAGCGCCAGCAGCAATGGGACAGATGAAAACACGCGCCTCGCGACAAGATTGGGTGAGATGAGCTGGTTGCTCCTGGGCCATTTCTGCCCCAGAGGCAGTACCTGGATCTAACCCTGAGGAAACATCAGAGACCCAAACTGAGGGACCTGCTACAAAGTAACTGGCTTGTAATCCTCAAAGTGGTCAAGGCTGTGAGCTAAGGAAAGGTGCACTAACTGTTCCAACTGAGAGAGCAGACAGAAGGCTTGCTGCAGGGTCAGATGGCAACAGAGTATCGCTGTCCGCTTCCTAGGTTGGAGGCCCTGGTGACATAGAAGGTCCTTGTTTGTAGAAATCAGTCAGGTATTCAGTGGTGATGTCAGCAATTTGTTCTCAAACAGTTTAGGGGAAAACTCCTTCCTACGGTACATGCATCTCTTCTGTGAGTGTAAGATGACTGACAGCTGTGGCAGACGACCCAGGCGTGTGGCTGGGGCCTGGCACATCACAGAAGCTCGCCAAACTCTGGGACCTTAGGATCTCTGCTACCACCCCCAGGGCGGGCAATTGGAGGCGTCCCTCCCTAGGCCCTGAGCCGACTTCAACCACCTGGGGGCTGAGGGCTGAACCAAGATGGAACCCAAGGGGGCAGAGTGGCAGACCCTGTGAGGACAACACTCAAACATGCTCCGCCTTCACACTGAAAGTCCCGACTGGTAACCTCTGGAGTATCTGAAAGTTCTCAAAAGCGCCCCTCACAACTTTCAATGTTTGACCTGCTTCTAAACCTGCTTTTCTTCAAAAGTACTTTTTAAAAAATTGCTCAAAAGTATATACTTTTTTGGCTTGGCTGTCACTATGACAACATTAGTGTCTATCGTTTTTCTCTGCCAGTGAACTCGACCTGTGCAATAAAGTTTTGTAAGCTACCTGGAAACCTAATCAGTACCCAAAATATTAATATATGGCAATGACTCATGTGTTTCAAAATCTAATGA
This sequence comes from Hipposideros armiger, assembly GCF_001890085.2. Taxonomy (NCBI): domain Eukaryota; kingdom Metazoa; phylum Chordata; class Mammalia; order Chiroptera; family Hipposideridae; genus Hipposideros; species Hipposideros armiger. Next base: position 6,162,434 of record NW_017731367.1, on the reverse strand, counting down.
ATAAAACTTCTAGAATACATCTTGTTTGTAACATGGAGTATGCATGTAAGAGTGTTAATACACAGTGTATTTTACTTACAAATAATTTATTAAGCAATTAATGTCTAAACATTTCTATTTTAACATCTCTTTGTCCTATAAGGGGTTAGGGAATGTTCTCTAAAATTTAAAGCTTCTGTAGAGTAAACCCTTCACTAAGTGGCCTCTGTGACAAGAGCTGTCAAGGTCCCACCTGGTGGTGGTGGTGCGGGGGGGAGGGGGCAGGTGTCTTTGGCCAAAGGAACAGTTCGGAGATTTCGATCAGAAAAACCTTGCTAATGTTCCAACACAAAAAATTACATGTGCATCACTGCTGTAAGGAGGTAATCAACGTTTTTTAATGCCAAGCACTTTAGTTTTTCTTTACTCTAAATATAGCCCTATAACCCCGTACCCTGGAGAAAGATGACAAAGCTCCGTCACCGGCCTGTCCATCACGTCCCTTCTGAGCCCGCTTTACCGGGATTAAATTAAAACCCAAGAAAACCTAATTTTTCAGCCATGTCCTGTCCAACCCTCCAGCAACAGCGCTTCCTGGAGCGGCTTTTCGAGTCAGAAGTAAACAGGACAGTAACGAAACAGGAGCTACAGAAACAAGTGTTTCTCACTCACAGCAGTAGGCTTACGTGGGAATGTTTTAGAAAGGACAAAATAAACTAAGAATAAAAAAAAGTTACCAGGAAATCAATTTCTTTGTTTAAAGTGAAGCCAAAGAAATACAAAATTTCAGGATTAAGATGGTTCTGGAAACATGCTGCTCTGCCCAAAGCCAAGAGAATTCAAGCAACAGCCCGCTCCACAAGTGACAGGCCCTGTGTCCTTCGTAATGCATGGGGCTTCTGGGAAGTCTGGGACATCCGGCTGTCCCCAGGTAGCCCATGTGCCCTCCTCCTCCAGCCTGGGAGCCGGATAAGGGCTGGGACCCAGGCGCGGGGCGTGCGACTCCCAGATCCTTCGCTTTCTGGGCAGTAAGTAAGTGGTAACGGCCGGCCTCCGAGAGCCTTGGGAGACACGGCAGAGAGGGTGAGAAGCTGCTGAGAAGCTGCCAGGCTCTGCTCACTGCTGACACCCACTGAACCACAGCCCTCCTGGGACAGCAGACACACCTGAGGACCCAGCTCAGCGACACTGCTCCATGCCGAGGGCAGTCACGCCAGACCCATGCCAGTGGCCGGCCAGGGCAGGCTGAGCTCTGCCAGGTCGTTGGAGGCCCTGATTTCTAATGTCCTTTTTTCTTTTTAAAACAAGTTTGTGCTGTCTCACTGGGGACTTTCTAACGTCTTCAGACCTCTTCACATGACTGAATGATTCTTCATTCGGGGCAGCGTACCACTGCTTCCTGCCAATGGGCTCATGGCCGCTGGGCGGCTGCAGCGTCTGTAACTTGTGACGAAGTCCCTTCTGTTCATTGCTCTCCAGACAACCTACACTTTGTCCCACTGAGCTTCACCCCTTTTTTTACAGTCAATTTGACTAAATTCAGTCTGAATTCTAATTCTTATCAACTGATTTTCATCCTGTGGCTACTAAAACATTGACCCTTCATGCATTCATTAACGCGTTATAGTGAACATGTTTAAACACCGGTGTCTACCCTACTTAGTAACTGAATTGATGTCTACAGACAGGCTGTCAACGTCAACAAAACGACAGATATTTCTTATGCAAAGTACAGAATGGGGTATTGATGGGATTAAGGTCAAAATGACTTACCAGGGCAACAAGTGACAAAAATCTAGAAAAGTGATAAACACAATACGATGTGAATTTTAAGTTGAAATTTTTAGTAAAAATAAAATGTTTATTCATCACATTATCATTCACTGAGGAAAGATATTTAAATGGAAACAATATTCCCAGCAAAAGAACAAGCAGTAACACTAGGACGAGAAACAGCCAAACTAAAAACACTTTTACCTGGAGCAGAATTTCAGTTAAGGAGCAATTGTGAATAGCATCCGTGTTGAAATTGCACCATCTAGCTACCAAAAGAAGAAATAATTTAAAGATCTATTTAAATCAACAAAGGGAAAGAGTAAGACTGAAATCCCTGACTTTCACCTAAGAATTTAGCTAACTATTTACTACACACTAATTATTATAATTAAAATATACCATGTTTGTGATGTCGTTTTATCTATCAAGAGGCATTTCAACACGCAACAGGTTCTCATATCCCTCAAACGCATGTCATCCACAATCTATCGACACTAGGTGCTACAATTGGTCCCCATTACAACTTTCATGGAGAAGGACAGTAAAATACATACACACAGGTCAAATCCAACAAAGTACCGAGACCAAGGGCACACTGCAACTTAGGAAAGGCAGAGAAAACACCTCCTATGTGAATTTTTTAACAAGACAGAGAGAAGACAAGCAACTAATATCATGACTCATATGTACGCATATAACTCGATAGTGACAGTAGGCAGATGCGGCCCACAGGCTTTGATACCTATTCTTACAGCTGCCTCCCCGCGAAGCCCAAGCTCTCACCAGAAGAGAAGTGTGACCCTGACGCCCCCAGAAGAGGCACCATGTACGTGACCGAGAAGCTGAAGAGAGTAAAATCACAACAATTTGAAATAAGCTGAAAGAGAAATCTACAAAGGGAAATACTCTGAGAGTCTATTTCAAAATGAAGACTTTAAATGAAAAGAAAAAGCATTTGAAATTTACATTCAATTAGAACAGATATAACATGAAAAAAAGCTGAAAGAAGATCATATAAAAGGAGATTGAAAAATCAGGACTGAGCAATCTCTAAATACAATAGTACATTAAAGTGAGTGAACCATCTTTGAAATTGCTGGCCATTACTCTAAAGCATCTTCATTTATAAAGTTTAAAAAGCAAGTAGTTTTGAAGCATAAGAAACACTAATAAAACTGCTTTTCTGGTTGTTTTTCAAAAACTTCGTAAATCTGAAGGAAAAAATGCTGGCATGAACTAATATCTTACTATTAACAAAGTTTAATATTTCCTCTTGAAAAGAGAACAAATAAGTCAGGATAATGAAAAAAATGCTCAAAGCAGCCGGATTCACATATTTATTCTATAATGTATTATTCAAGTCCATTAGTACAATAAGAAATGGCTTTTCTTCCAACACAACTTCAAAGACAGGCTGGAGAGATGCCCAGATTACAAATATGTATTTCCTTAGCATTGAAACAAATGCTCCCTCCAAAAAAATAAAAAGCACTGGGACTAAGGGCACACTACAACTTATGTGAAAAGCAGAGAAAACATCTCCCATTCGAATTTCTAAGCAGATAGAGAGAAGACGAGCCACTAACATTGTGACTCACACGTACAAATCAATCATGACGCTAGGCAGACCCGGCCCACAGGCTGAGCACAGCTCCTCACAGCTGCGTCCCCGGGAAGCTGCACTGAGGTCTGGCCCCAAAGTGTGGCGAGCAGAGGGCTGTGCAGGCCTTCGGAAGTATTTACACACACCGACCACAGACAGGGCCACAGACACGGGCGCAGTTCCAAAAACCGGTATCGTACAGACCATATTCTTTGAACATGCAATTATATTAGATATTGTCAATAAAAAGACTTTTTAAAAACCCTTATGTTTGAAAGCTAAAGAACACACTCCTCGACAGCCCACGTTTTAAAAAATAACAAAGTGCTTCACATTAAAATTCAAGAAATTTTAAGTATATTAACTCATTATTCAAGGAATTTAAAATTCAAGTATAAAGCATACTTAAAATGTATAGTCTTACATATATTGATTTTTAAAATGACAAAGACTAAAAATAAATGAGCTAAGTATTTTATACAAGAGGCTAGAAAAAGTAAACACCCAAAGAAATTAAAAGGAAAAATGATGAGTAGAAATCAATGAACTTAAAACGATTTAAAGAAATTAAATACAAAACCAAAAGCTGATTCTCTGCAGAGGGTATCTATTTCAATAGTTTTTTTTAAAGCCTCATCAAGGAAAAAAAAAACAACGTTTCTGGAGGGAAACGAAAACTGTAACTATAGATACATTTTTAAAATCATAAAAGTATACTTCAAACATCTTTGTGCCGTGACTCTATAAACGTGAATAAAACGAACAATTTCCTGGGAACGGCTATGGAAGAGCCTGCTGGTTGACCCAGTTTCTGATCTGCTTCTTACAGCAAAGCTGCCTGCTCCGAGGGCAGCCGCGTGTGGTGGGTATGCTGGTCCCAGAACCCTTGGCCCTTGGCCAGGCAGGCGGCCTCCTCCACGTACCCATGCGCCTGGCAAATATTGTCATTTTTTGAGCATGCCAGGCAGTGAAACAATCTGGCAAGTTTCAGTCTGTGTTAATGGAGCCCCTGACGGTTAGCCAAGCAAGCTGATGACCGGAATGAAGGCTTCCCTTCCCAGTCCCCTCAGTGGTCAACAGCCTCCTTGTCCTTTTCCTCCTTCCTTCTGGCCAGAATGCAGGCCTGACGGCTGGAACTGGACAGCCACCCTGGCCCCTGAGGTGTGGCGGTCACGAGAGTGGAGCAAGGAGATCGAAAGCTTCCGGGTCACTGCCACCTCCAGACTCTGACTCGTGGCTAAAGCACTTCAAGCACTTCCTACCTCACGTAAGCCGCTGTTGTTTCAGATCTTTCCTCACTCACATGTAAGCCTAATCCTAACTGATTCAAATATCAATTACCAAAAGAAGCTAAAAAAGAAACAGTAAAATGGAATACACCCACTAAAGAAGCTGACTTGGTGAAACAAACAGAAAGGATAATCTGAAGAAGAGCCAACAAATTAAGACTTCACCAGCAGTAAGAGTGAGAGGAGGAGCCAGCAGTGGAGACAGGGTGACCATCAGCCATGGAGGAAATGCAAATTAAAACCCCACGACATTTACCAGGCTGACCATAGCAAGTGGTGATGAGCTCGTGGGGGTGCTGGGCCTCTCATCCCTGTAGGCGGGATGGAAAATGGTGCCGCCACGTGCGAAAACAGCGTAGCTGTTTTTTTTACTTTCTTACAACAGTAAACACGTGTTTACCACGTGACCCAGCAGTCCTCCTGCCCATACATGCCCAAAGGGATGGAAGAAGTTGTCCTCACAGAGACCTGTATGTGAATGTTCACCGCAGCTTTACCTCTAACAGTCCCACACCAGAAACAACCCAAACGTCCATTAAACAGCAAATGGATAAACACGTGTGACCTGCCCATACAATGGATAGCTATTCAGCAATAAAAAGGAAT
>NW_017731367.1:6150852-6152220 GCF_001890085.2 Hipposideros armiger | reverse complement strand
AAACCACAGACCTGGGTTCCCATCACAAGCAGAAGTCAGGAAGAACCAACACCACCTAGTAAGCATTTCTGGCCCCAAAACCTGAATCTGATCGAGTCTCTGGAGGCAATTTACGGGAACAGCAGAATATGGGGGGAAAAGCCTAATACAAGGGTGTGATCAGAAACACTCAGGTGTGCGAAACTCGAGGGGAAGCGGGGCTTCTTCCACAGGGGAAAGGGGGGGACCCGTGGGTGAGAGACCTCAGGCTCAGATCAATCGGCGGCAATGCAGGCTCCTTATCAGGATTCCCCTCTGACCAGAAACAATGCACAAAACTGGAAAAACTGGGTGTGATGCCAGTAGGAGCTTGTCAACATCTGTACAGCAACGGAGTCGTGGCTGTTTCCTTCACAAGAGCCCTTAGCCTTTAGGGCTACGAACAACCTATTCACTGGAGGAATGACATTCTCTAGGACTCGAGAGCAGCTGGGGGAGGCGGGTACGGTGGGTAAGGCTTAGGTAAAACAAGATGAGTGATCACTGAGGGGCTGTGTGGCGGGGCGGTGACTGCGGGGCTGTGTGACAGGAACCATTCTCTATGCTTTCATAGATGTTTGAAATAGCAAAGACACTGACTGTGTTTGGGACGAGGACAGATAACATCACAGAACTGTTGATTCAGGAATCACCTCAGAGGTCATGCCACTCCAAACCTAACCATCTGGGTGACGTGGGAGTCACCCACGAAACAGCTCACAGCTGGTCTCCAGGGTCTAGGGCTGTCCTCCCCGGTCCTGTAAGGGTGGGGAGCCGTACCCATGTCTCCTAGAATAAGACTTCGGAAAGACCCATCCCATGGCATCCCGTGTACTGCTGTGGGGCTGCTGACCACGACGGGCATGCAGAGCTCGTGTGCCCAGGTCCTTTCCACACACACACACCACACGCACGCGCACACCACACACACATGCCACATACACACACACGCACACACCGCACACGTGCACACACACCACACATGTGCACACACACCACACATGTGCACACACACACACCACACGCACGCGCACACACACACGCACGTGCACACACACCACACACACACCACACACACACATACACCACACACACATGCCACATACACACACCACACACGTGCACACACACCACACACGTGCACACACATGTGCGCGCACACATGCCACATGCACACACCACACACGTGCACACACACCACACACGTGCACACACACGCGCGCGCGCACACCACACACCACACATGCACACACACGCACGCGCACACCCCACACACACGTGCACACACACGCACGCGCACACACACACCACACACACGCACGCGTGCGCACACTCCACACACACACACAC
>NW_017731367.1:6143277-6145228 GCF_001890085.2 Hipposideros armiger | reverse complement strand
TATAACAAACACACTTACTTAAGGCCACTCCTTACCTGCATCACTAGGGGAGTCACCTAAAAAAAAAGAAAAAAAACACATTAGAAATTCACTTTTGTGTCAGTAAACCTCAGTGTACGAAATGAGCAAAACAAGATTAGAGAAAAATACATAATACGTAATTTGGGATGTCAGTTTGGGACAAAAATGGTCATTTCTTCATAGTCTCTTTCCTAGTTTCCTCCTCCCACTGTTTTGTTTTCAAAGATAGAAAAGCAAAGAACAAACAAAACTATGAGTCATAAAATGTTATTACATAAAAGCAGGAAACAGGGATATGAAGAGTGTATCAGAGACAAATGAAACAAACAGACTGGACAAACGGTGATAAAGCCAGGACGCCGGGGGACTGACTCCGAAGGTTCGGGAACAGGGGTGCAGCCAAGGAGCCTCCAGACGACTGTCCCATCTCCGGGGAAACCAAACAGCAGCCGCCTCACACGCCAGCCCGCCTCATAGAACTCATCAGTAAGGATTTCCTATCGGCTCCTAAATTAGAAGAAACTTTCTCAAGCTCCACATGGGCCGACTTTTGCACTTTTCACCCAGGATCCTTTTTCAAGTGCTGATTTTGGGGATGAATGTGGCCTATGGGGCCACAGGTCCCCAAGCAGAAACACTGTCGGGGTGAAGTAGATTCACACCCACAGGTGGGCCATCTTTTCTGCGTCACACTTTTAAACTCATGAGCAGAAGATCGAAACCACGCACACTAGTGAGTCAGGCCCTGCGTTACTCTGGGGACCCACTGCGTGCAAATGCAGGGTGAGAGGCGCTCTCAGACACCTCAGTTTGTCCGCAGGGGGACTTAGAACTTCCCACTGACTAGGGAACCCTACAGTAGAGGCCCCTAAACATGCCCTAAAGGAGGCAGCTCTGGGGAAGGGGCACCACGCTTACGGGGCAACAGGAACCGGGGGCCTAGAGGACCCTATCCATATGGAACACAGGACCCCCCAGAGGTCACACCCCACAGAGTGACACAGCAGAGGGCAGGCCTCTGCTCCACCAGCTGGGGCAGGGTTAGGAGGGGCCTGGAGAACGTAGGGTAGTGTGAAACAGTCACACTGGCCAGAGGGGCCAAGGATGAGAATGTGCACATAGCAGTTTCAGAGTCCCCAGGAGGGGGACAAGGCAGGTGGGGGACTTGGGTGCAACCCTGGGACCAAGGGCTGCCAAGGAGCAAGAGCAGGTGACAGCAGGCCCACCCCTCAGTGCGGTGCCTCATGGGAGGTGTGCCCGGGACACAGCACAGAACAGTGGCTGTGTGGCCCGAGCCCCGGACCATCGGTGTCGGGGATGACCGTGGCTTCACCAGGAGCTCAAAAGGGTTCCTGGCAGCAGGGGAATTGAGTCACGAAGCCACAAGTGCACACAGTAGCTCTCACCATCACGAGCAGTCCCTGAGCCCTCGGCGGCCCCACAGCTCGGCCGCCTCTGGCTCTCCGCCCCACGACCCTGCGCCCGCTCAGCCTCTTCCCCAGACGCCAGGGCCAGGCGCCAGGCATGGCAGGCCTCCTTCCCTCTCCACCCTCAGGCTGTTCTCTGTCCCAGGTGACAGCAGCCACAGCAGCGCCCCTACCATCGTCTAAATGCCAGCGGCCTCACGTGTCATTCTAGCCCAGACCTCTCCTAAGCTGGGCTGCGTGTGCCCTTAGATGTGTGAGCACCTCTCGAATCCTCCTGTCCCTGTGGTCCCCATCACGCCACAGCTCAGGCCACTCTCCCCACCTGACTGCTGGCTAAGCCTCCCAAACTAACACCATCTAAATATGATGAAGCACTCTTAAAAATATCAGGGCTTCCGGATGCTCAACTCCCTAGCACAGTCAGACACCTGGCAGGAGCTGGCCCGACACCCCGCTCCGCCCAGCTGGCTTTCTGCACCTCCACGGGCCCCCCAGGCCCCAGT
>NW_017731367.1:6134946-6140664 GCF_001890085.2 Hipposideros armiger | reverse complement strand
GTAGGGTCCAGTGGGACCGTGTGCATAAAGCAGGGAGCACATGCCTGGCGAGGGCCAGTCTGTCAGTCTCTGTCCCTGAAACTCACCAACCAGGGGTACAGCCCACTACACAGCCACATACAGCCTGCTACCCGCCAGCGTTCTGTGCAAAACACTGCACCCAGATCTAATGGGGCCTTTAGATCTACCAGAAAGATGGGGAGAGCAGGGGGGTGGAGGGGTGTCGTAAGTTCAATGACACCACAAGGAGACAATCAGACAAATCCAGAAGGTGAAAAAACATTCGACAACAACCTAATCTCGCCAAGAGTCAATATGCTGCAACACAGGAAGAGGGGGAAGAGAGGGAAGGTCGTTCCAAATCCAAAGAAGTTAAAGAGACAAAATTTATAATACGGTATATTAATCGTAACTGGATCCTGGTTTAAAAAATAACGCTTCTGAGGCCATTAAAACGCAACCTAGGTTTCAGATGCTACGAGGGAACGAGAATTCTATTAGGCACAATAGTAACTTCGTGGCTATGTCGGAGCTTGTCTTTTTTATTTTCTGACCTGCTGCTGAAGTACCTAGAGGGAAATATTCAGAGATAAAGCGTTAGGCTGTTTTTCATACACTTTGAAATAGTTCATAAAAATATATAAATGTAGATGAAGCAAATATGACAAAATGTTAGACCCACTAGGTATAGGTGAGAGGCCTCCGGGTAGAATCATTCTATTCTTTCTACTTTTCTGTGTTTTTCATAATAAAAAAAGTTTAAGCAATAAAGCAAAATGAAATGAGGGATCCCAGGCAAAATACAGATATGATGGCTTCACACACAAGGAAAACCCGGACTGTCAAACCACGGTAAGCAGAGCGAGGGTTCTTGGGCAGCTTGCATTGCAACATCAAGTAAGGGAAGAAACAGGTCATATCTTAGAAAAGGAATGGGTAAATTCCGTACTGAACTCTTCAATCCACCCGAAAAAGCGAACGATAACAACGAAACCCACCCACGACTTCGCCTGCGATGCCCCTGACAAGGCAGGGCCAGCAGCCCCCCAACAGGGGCATGGCTTTTCTCTGAGGTGCTAGGAGTGAAGGGACCTGTTATGAAAGCTCCTTAGCCAAGCCCAATGGCCCTGGACCTAGAACTCAGCCTCAATGAGAGAAATTAAGGAGCTGTACCACCTGCTGACAAACTGCATTCCAAAAGTTAAATGACTGCCAGGACAAGAGGACATTTGTGACTCAAGTGACGGTGATCATGGGGACGCAGGGAATGTCCAGTGGCAGGACTCAGGGGGAGAAGAGTCTGGGGGGTGAAGGAAGGGAAGGGCAGGGTCACCAGGACCACCCAGGGACACAGAGCGAGCAGGACTCAGCTTATGGCCACCAGGTGGCGCCAAGCTCCGTCCTAATCTGTGTAAAGCTCAGCTGTTCAGGTTCTGTGCTCTGAAACACCGAGGTTTCACGCTGTACGTATTATCGACAAATGATGACATATGTCTAAATGTTTGTTCCAATTTATTTAAATCCACCATACCATCTCAGAGAGTGCTGTCTCACCCTGACTGGGGCTCTCAGTAAACTAAAGTGATCTGTCATGAAGTGTGACAGGCCGGTCACTTGGTGGACATCATCCCATGTCCTCTCAACCCACGTGCCAATAAGAAAACCGTGCCTCAGATAATGACCCACGCAGCCTGCTCATGGCCAGGCGGCCGCTAAGCGGGGGAAGTGGAGTTCTTCCCACTGGCCGCCCTGATGCCCGAAACAGGAGCCTGCCTCTCCCGCTTTCCCCAGGCCCACTCCACGGCCATGGTCCCAGGACTGCCTGGCAGCGTCCCTCCTCAGCCCCTGCCCGCAGCTGAGAAAAGCTCCCACAAAACCGACATCCACCATGAGATGTGGCGGGACTGCAACATCAGGCTATTGTGAGAGGAGTTCCATCATACGTCACTCGCCTCTTATTCAGTCGTCCCTTAGTGCTGAAGCCCCAGCTAAATGCCATTCAGGTGACCTACTTGGGATAAAGCACAGGTCACCTTTCACACCATCCCTGCTGAACCCACAGAACTACAGACACCGCTCTCTCAGGAGGGGGCTTTCCAGAGGAGAATCGCGTACAGAAAGGTCCTGGCATCGTCCCAGCTACAGGGACAAAATTTAAACATCAGGTAGCTACAAGGCAAGTTCAGCCTCAGACTCAAGGTTTACACCATTTTCTCCCTTGAATGTCACTCAAGAATTCTAACATTTCTGAAGAACTTAGTTGACCATCACAGAAGACTACAATTACTGGCATTTAATCAGGAATCGTCCCATTTGAACTTCCAAATTCATACAGCTCATTGCGACACAGCAGCAGGCGAGGTGTGAGCACAGGGCACACTGCCAGCCTCTGACATAAACAGGGCAGGTGGCGGACCAGCCACCCACGTGCCCCCAGCAAGCGCTTGGAAGGCTTTACCGCGGAGTGTCTTCTGAGAACAGACCAGAGGGGGGCGACAGCGGAAAGGCCCTTTCTGTAACCATCCACATCACTGGCTAACGTGCCAGCAGCACGATGGGGAAAGCATTGATTTAGATGCTAGCACGTTGTACATAAAAAGGCACGGAAAGGTTTAACAGAAAGCTGCGCTATATTCTTCATCATGCAGCTTAGCACATTAAAGCGAAGCGAGGATCAAGTCATCTCTGATCTTCAGGACACTGTGAAGCACATCTGGTGAATATTAAAGTCGTTAGAATAATAAAAAAGGCATAACGACACTGAGAAGTAAGCATTTCATACCAAAGTGGTGAGGAATTTAAACGAAAGGATACCTTTTGCTTACCTATTTCTGAAGCCGTAGCTTCCTGACCTGGCTCACTAGTTAGCCCAGACGCTATGGGTAAAATACCGCAAGGGTCTTTGGGTCTGGCTGCTTCCGCTGGGATTTTTAGGGGTTTATGCCTCCGCAGGACTCCCTTCAGAAGGGGTCCATAGGACACCCCTCCCCCTTTTTATGGGCTGCCCTCCCTGGGCTTTCAGGACACCTCCCTCCAAAGCTTCCTCCAACTTGCAGGCCTTCTGTCTCGCCTTACACCATGAATTAAAGTAACAGATAACTAAAAAGGTTAAACATAAAAATGTGTGACAAAACACAAATCTTCATCTCTCCAATCTCTGAATTACAAAAAAAAAAGACACTAGCAGCTTCCAGTGCATAAAAATTAAACACTCAGACAAGTCAGAAACCAAATCAGTAGAGATGAACTGGGAAAAAAAAGTAAGAAACAAACACTTTCTAAAAAATTGACAGGTGTCCTCAAGGTACAAGGAAGTCGTGCAAGTTAAGGAGACTGAGGGNCCCCCCGCCCCAAAGGCTCTCCCTTTCTGCTCCAGATGACCTCCAGCCCCCTGCTGCACGGGTGCCTCTCTCCAGTCTGACATCTGCTCACTAACGCACTCACTGCCCAGACTCTGACACACAGTAGGCCTTCAACAAACGTTTCCTGTGTGAGCAAACAAACATCAGCCCTCACCTGGCCACAACCCTGATGCCCGATCCCAACACGCTCACACCCAGCCTGGTCCCTGGGGTTCCTGGGGTAGGACGCGCTCTGCTGGGAGGCACTGCATCCTCCAGGCCTTAATCAGAAAATGCTAATGTGTGTTTGACCATGACTTTCATTAAAATGCTGAGGAAAACTATGCCGAAAGCAGAGACTAACCAGGTACAACTTACGACACTAAAAGAACGTCACAGACAGAAAAACCATGGTAGCGACAGCGTTTCACGTCGTTTAAGCGTCTTCTTTGAACATCGCATCCGGGTGGCATGCGCTCAGCCTGCGGGACTCCCCAGCAGGGACCCCGAAGCTGATACTGCCGGGGCTCTGCCACTTTCTCTCGCTCAGACGGAGCAGCGGGACACAGGAGAGAGACTGGTGCTATCAGTGACTAGAACATTCCATCCTAGTTTATGTAAAGAGTGAAAGGGAGCCACTGGGCACGTCCAGTCCTGACATACAAGGATAAGGCCCTGGACCCCGCGGGGGCCACAGACCCGAGAAGGGAGGTGCCCGCAGACGGCAGGTGCTACGCCTGAGGTGTTCGTCTCCCCGACAGGAGAGCAGCGGGAAGGGGCTGTCCTTACCTTTCTGCGTCACAGCTGGTCCTGGCTCAGCACTGGCACACCACAGACTAGGTGACTGGTCATCTGAAACACTAGCTGAGTTAGCATTAGCTTCTTTTGTTCCTGACACAAAACAGTTCAAAACGAGCCGTTAAGACTGTGCCCAGGAGGCCGGTCCACACAGCACCCACTCCTCTATGCTTTGCCGCGTGGGAAAGTGCAGGCTTTCAACGGATGAACCACAGGCGGCTTTTAAAAACGTGCACCCAGACCAGTGGTCCGGGCGAGGCCCTGGGGTCAGGACAGGGGGAAGTGGGCAGGCCCCCGTCCACTCCACGCAGGCACTGGCCTGGGGCCCCCACCGCCAACGCTAACATACCGAAAGCTCCTCAATGCCTGTCTGCTGATGACTGACTGATGTGCCAATGGTTATAAAAACAGAAATAAGTACTAAATGCCTGAGAAATATTTTTCCTATTAAAAACAAAAGGGGAGCAGGGAGGTGCTGGAGGAACAGGTTTTAAACTGTGGCAGGACCCTGGGCTAGAAATGATTAATCACTGAAGGACCCCCCCCCCCACTGTCTAAAAATAAAATTAGAAAAATGTTCCCTCTCCTGAAACACATCTTATAATTTCTTAAAAGTATTCAAAGAAATAGTTTTTATCAGAATGAACCTGTCATTAAAGGACTACTTTATTTTATGTAATAGAATTACATAAAATACAAGTATATTATAATTTTCTAAGGAAATTTTTTTTCAGTCTATAAAAGTGATACAGACTTACATAGTCTGGGTCAAGGAGTTTATTATGATATCTCATAGAGGGCAGTCAAAGAATCAGTGTGAAATATTAAGTTCCAAAACAAACAAATCTAAAAATAAAATAAGTGTCAGCTTGGTAGCTATAGATTATCAATTTTAGAAGAAAACACTCCAATAATTTGAAGTTCTATTCGATTTAAAAGTATCAAACCTTTTCCATATGCTACAAAACCCACTAGCATAATAAATAAATTACAAATGTATTATCTTTTTCTGTGGTTCAAGGAAACCAATGATACTTTGCACAATTTTATCTTTTCAAAGTTCTGCTGGTATTCTTAAATAAGCTTTACTAAGCCCCAAATTCACACAAATAGAAAGAACATAAAAACACACTATATATTCACTAATAATACTACAATCAATTCTTACTCATAGAGCGCAAGTTAACCAACTTGCCAAACAATGGCTTAAAAGTAATACACTAATGGGCCGGCCGAGCGGCACGTTGGTTAGGGGTTGGCTTAGGACGCCAGCTCTGAGCAGCAGGGCCCCAGTTTGGATCCCAGATGAAGGCCAGTGATGCTGCGTCCTCTACAGCTAAGATGCTGAACAGCAGCTCGACCTGGAGCTGGACTGCCGTGAGTCACCGACGACGGCATAGGCTGCAGTGGGGCTGGCTGGCAGCTGGCGTGAACTTTCGTGAGCCACTGTGAGCTGCCATCCAGGGGCGGGCGACTGATCTGCCTCACCCGGGAAGAACGCAATCATCACAATACCAACATGGGCCAGTGAAGTGACGTCCTCCACAACTAGACTGAAGAACAAAAGGACAGCAACTTG
>NW_017731367.1:6123499-6131731 GCF_001890085.2 Hipposideros armiger | reverse complement strand
CGGTTCGATTCCTGGCCCGAGCTGACCTGCCAACAGCTGCCAACAGGTGGCAGAATGGCTCGGCTTAAAAAGAAGAAGTAGAGTGAGACTCCCAGCAGAGCAACAAGGGAACAGGCAAAGGACAGACAGGAAGTCCATAGAAATTACTAACAGGCATAAAAACCATGAGTAACTGAAGGGAGACAGCCTCGGCTGTTTTTCATCTATCGACATCAGCAAGCCTTCCAAACCTGGGCGAGGGTGTGGGCAGAGGGTCCAGTCCCAGGCACACTGCAGCCAAGCCTCAGAGTGGCCATGCCCTCTGTGCCAGCACTCCCACCTCGGGGGACCGGTCCCGCAGAGCTCACCCAAAAGAGAGAAAAAGTTTCTGGCACAAAGGTGTTCATTAAGGCATTATGTGTTATTGTGAAACAGTGAAACACACCATCCGAGTTTAATTCCCAAATGGAAAATTACAACGTTACCCTCCTGCCATATTTCTTTAGCTTTTACAATTCATGAAAAGGATGGTCTTTCAGAAGCCGCTGTTCATTCAAAGTAACTTTATACTTAATTAAAACCTCCAACAGCACCTCCTGCCCTGACTGGACCTACACTCTCCCTTCTCACTGGTCTGTCGTAACGACGCCAGGCCAGGCCCTTTAAGGGCAGCTTCAGCCTTTAGCCTAATTCCCAGTGACAACCTCTGCTATTTTTTAAAGGCACAAAAACCTGTGTTAAGAGCAGGGTGCTCCTGCATCAGGATTAGACTCAGCCTATCATGCAAAAGACAAGAGTCAATGAAACACGAATGACTCATACATATTTCCAAAACTTAAAATGTGATCGCATCTTTAAGAGTTGCTCTCCAGCAAAGAGGTCCTATTCTGTCCCGGTGTCACAAGCTCACACACGTGACAGCCACACATGCACATCACTTTCACACAGTCTGTTCTTTCCCCCGGTGGCAGATCCAGCCACAGGATGGTTTTCCTACCAGGTATTGTGATTAAGGCAAAGGCACAAATCTCCACATTTTCAGCTACTTGTTTAAATTTCACCATACCTTCCACTGAGGTTTTGGATCGCCATTTGGATGTCTTTGTTGTCAATGACTTGGATGTTCTAGTGGAAACCTCAGTCTTAAAGAAAAGAGAATGATAAAACTTAATTGATGCATCACACAGATATGACGAGCAGACTTATTATTCTAGCTCCACTTGAGGAAGAGGAGAAAACAGACCACCACCACCCACCCGCTTCAGAGGGGAGCTGATGCCAACAGGGGGGCCTAAGCTCTCAAAACCCGACAGCGAATTAGAGGGAAATTGGAGGGAAACGGAACCCTGAAAAGTCCAGCAGTCTGTCAACCACACTTTGGAAAACACTGTTCTATCAGGCGTGTTTAGAGGATTCAGCGTCTGTTGCTATGCGCTTAATGACTTAAATGCATCTGAGCCCAAATCAGAGCAGGCAGCAGACCTGCCCCTCCCACCTCTCTCAACCTGCCTCCACGCCTCCCAGCCTCCACCCCACACCTTGTTCCTCTTCCCTGCAGCTGCCTGGATGCGCTTTTGGATGTGCAAATTGGATTAAGAGAGTTGGGATGAGCCTAACCTCCCTCGGATGGCCGACACTGAGATGATGGGGCTCAGCCTCGGCTGTCCCCAGCCACTGGAAATGCACTGCAGGGTCCCCCAGACCAGGCGGAGCTTGGAGGGGTCCCTCCAGCTGGGCCTCCCTTTCCCTGCCTGCCTGGTGCCTCTCTCCTCGCCCACCGGCTCCCGGGTGACTTCCCTATGTCTTCATACATCACACACACCGGCCAAATGAAGCTGTCAAGAAACCCCGGGGTCCAACACAGGAAACCAGAGGACAGCACAGCCCGCCCACATGGCCAGGCGCTAAGCCATCTGAATCACTACTTCCACCCCGTGAGCCTACGTGAGCCTACGGGGCGTCCTCCCGCTGGGGGGCCAGGAGAGGCCCCAGCACAGCAGCTACTGTTTCAACACAGCTCGAGTTTGCTTCTCTTAAAGGTATTTTTAAAAGTTAGCTTTTACCTCTGTTTCAGCTTTGGCGTCTTTAAGAGATCCATCTGACAACTTTTTAGACACCTCCCCTGAGCTTGATGACTATAAAAAAAAATTTTTCCTTCAAATTCTAGAATTATTCAGATCACATATAAACGCACATCAAGATTCTAGATGTTTCTTGCTGACCAACAGCGAGATAACCCTTCCCGCAAGAGGCTCATGTCACCCTCCACATCCGACTCTGTGGTCGTTAGGCTGCCTGGATTCCCACGGGCCTTCCAGATCACTCCCCGGGGGGCCACCCAGGGGCCAGGGCTCAGAGGCAGTGTCCCCCCACACAGGGATCCTGACACCAGGCCTGACTACTCGTGAACATCCCGGTGAAGCACAGGGGATCTGGAAGCTGGGAGGGGTGAACAGAACCCCACACTAGGGAACGCTGCCCCCTCCCCTCCCAGGGTGTGTCACCTGCACACAGGGTGCCTGTTTACACAAAGGCTTCAGGCTGCGTCAGGAAAGCACTCTCAAAACAACTGACTGAAAACGACACACCACCTCACACCTGGAGTCAATTCTGGCATGACGGGGGGAGATCACAGCCGCTGAGACTTTCCTCGGGAAAAGCCCAGGACGGCTGTTCATTACTCCAGTGCAGCATGCTCATCCGAATCATGAAGGGGCGCCCTGCGCAGGGCCCCCCGGCGCCCCTGGCTGTCCCCTCAGAGGTGACAGGGCGCTGTGTCCGCCGACAGCAGCTCTGACCTGGGCCTGGGGCCTTCACCCCCACACGTGGCCCACTCCTGGCCTCTCACAGTGCTTTCACACCTACATTTCACCTTTTCTTCATAAAGCCCAGATGGGGGCTGAGAAGGCCACTGTCACTTCCAGAGAGAAACCAAGTGGAGGCGAGTGGGCAGGTCTGACTGGGGTGAGCGCTGGCACAGCCTGGTTGCCCGCCTGCCCACAGCTTCCCACACCCGCCCCGTGAGCAGCCCGGGTCTACACCAGCCCCAAATCTCCCGGGGAGAAGGGACCATCTCTGAGCAGGAACACAATCCCTGGTCCCACACACCTGGAAACACAACCATGGCTCCCACCTGGCTCCCAGGTGTCCCATCTGTCCCCCTGAAAGTCTCCTTGGAATTGTCTATTTAAAACACTCGCCAGAGCGTCAGCAAGTCCAGTGAACGTAAGGGGTGGGGGCCCTTATCTAAAGGCCCTGGGAGCTGAGAGGACCGTGCCATTCAGGGCTGCCTCGAACAGTAATTACACCACAGCGGGCCAGCACCTCAGAAAAACTAGGTCGGCGAAAACCCTTTTCCTTAGACCTCTCAAAGAGGGCAGAGAAGGGGGAATGTCTGTGTTTCCCAAACCCCTAAGGGAACCCTAGTTTTTGTGACATCTGCCATAGGGTCCACTACTCAGGGGGTTCATGGGAGACCCCAAACCCCCAGCAGAAGACCTCGGTTACTAACCAAACCAAGTATGCACTGAGCCACTCAGCAAGGTCTAGTGTGCGTGGCTCCTGCAGGGCGCTCAGCTCACCCCAAGACGCCACGCCACAAAGCCGACGCCATCTCGGGAGGAAAGGGCTGCGAGCACAGCTCAGGCCGTGGCCCTCACCGCCCCGCGTCACCTGGACAGACCTCGGCAGCGTCCTTTCTAGCAGCTGGAGGCCAGAAGGTCCCCGCTCCCTTCCCAGGACACTCCAATCACACGATGCCCCACGAGAACGGGCACCTGTACTACCCACCTAGTGAGCCCGCAGTAACTTGCACACTTAGAAAACACTGCTTGAGGCCAAACGAGTTTTCTGGCCAATCCTAGAGTTCCCTGAAACTTTAATTCAACAAGCGTTACTGTAAACCGAGGTCTTCCTGCACTTACCCACTAACGCCTAACACTCGGGCAGGGGCACTCATCCTTAGTAAGCACAGCCCTGGCCACGCTCCACGGCCCCACAGCCGAGCCTGCCTGTGACGCTGCTCACGACGCTGAGGTACAGGCCGCTGCAAAACTTCAGGAAAATGCCCGAATGCGCGCACACACAGCACGGAGGAAACCTTAACAGGCCTGGGAGAAACTGCTATCTCTGTAGGTTTCTACGGGATCCCAGATTGTCATAATTTTATACTGGTGATTAAAAAACCAGTTTCCTAACCACACTCTAATACAGACAAAAATCGTTTTGGAGAACACCACAAACTCTAAGTGAAAGGCACAGGTTTTCAAGCAGGCCCTTACCTTTCTCTCAGGCTTCTCGTGCTCCCTGCCCCTGTCCCTGTCGGGGGCCCGGGGGTGCTCCCTGTCCCTCACCCTCCGCCGGGCCCTGTCTCGCTCTCGCTCCTTCTCTTTGCCTCCCTCGTTCTTCCTCTCTCGCTCGCGGTCCGGGTCCCTGTCCCGGTCCCGCCTGGCCCTGGTTTTGGTCCTCTCTCTCTCTCCTTCCTGGTGCTTGTCTCTCTCGGGGTCTTTATGTCGGTCGTGGTCATTCTCCTTGGTCCTCTCCATGTCCCTCTCCTTTTCTCTTGGTTTGCTTTCTTCTTTCAATTCTTCTTTCTGTTTTCTATCTCTGCTCGTACTTCTCTCGTTTTTTTCAGAGTTTCTTCTATCCTGAAAAAAAAAGGTCAAGTAACAGCATCCCTTAGAAACGTCTCTGCCTGAACGACACACAGACCCGCGCGTCACCCCCCCGGCACGGGCGACTTGCCTCACCTCTCTCTCCTTGGGCACCCGGGGCTGTGCCTCTCTCCCAGCCCTGCAGTCCGCCTCCGGAGGTCTGGGCGCCAGCGAGAGCCTTCCCTTCCCGTCCCCCTTCGCTCCAGCTAACACTCTCTTCACCACATCCTCACTGGACAGCTGGTTGTCCCCATGGGAGAGAAGGAAATGCAAGGTGAAAACGGCGTCAGCACAGTAGCAAATATGAAGGGTAACACTGAACGGCAGCTCACTAACCAGACTGTCTGCCAGTGAGATCGGGAGAGGGGAGTACGAAGGGGACAGGCTGTCACCACACAGCACAGCATCTGCTGGGCACCCTCACCTCCCGCCCCCCGTGTCCACAGCAGAGCCCCCCAAAACTGAACGAATCCGCTTCAGTGCTGCTCCAGCTGCCAAGTGTGCATCCCCCCCCACCCCCGGTTCGCTCAGGTGCGGAAACAAGAGAAGGGCGGGGAGTGGCAGCAGGTCACAGCGCTGGTGGTGTCCCCACCCAAGGCACCAGGAAGCTGCAGTGGCTTTGGCACAGAAGACAGGAGTCAGATTTGCTTTTCAGAAAGAGGAGCAACATGGAGGGTGCAGGTGGGACTTGAGGACAGCGAGCAGTGTGCCGGCAAAATCAACTTCCGCACTCCAAGCCTGTGAGCCGGCCAGCCGGCCATAGGCCAGGGCGAGGCTATCCTGAGGCCTCCTAGGAGTCACCACACCCCGCCCCCACTGCTGCTGTGTGGGCTGAAACCCACCTTCCCCACTTTGGGAACGTCACAGAGTCGCTGCCGGCCCACAGCCCATCGGGTACACGAGGGGCTGAATTAGCTATGCCCCTTGATAAAGGACCGGCTCCGCTCCTCTGGGGGCAACTCAGCTCCCACAAGGAAGGCAGGCCCTAGGGATGACCTTCTCCACTGACCCAGCAAACAGGACTCGGGCTGCATCTACCCAGAGATGCCCACGGGGGCATCTCAGGACGTAACAAATCCAGTCCCTGTACAACTCACAGAAGATCTCTTTGAAGGCAGCATAGCTCTGCAAACAACAATCAGGAGAGAGGGAGGGAGGGAGAGAGAGGGGAGGGAGCAGGCACCAGAGGCTGGAAAGGCAGGCGGAGAACAGGGCCGACCTACAGGCCCCGGAGGAGAAAGGTAGCCTCCATCTACCCGGGTCCTGGTTGGCGACAGTCACCTGCCCTGAGAAGAGGCCCAAGAGCAGGAGGTAGACGGGGCCCGGAAACCGAGGATCTGCCCTGGGCACCTGCCCCCAGAGCCAAGAGCTTGCACAGTGCCTGTTTTAGGAAGCGTGTAGAACTTGTGCGTCTGTGTCGTTTACACTAGGAAGTTACTTTGCCCGTAACTCTGAGGTTCCCAAATAGGTGGGGTCAGATCCCAAGCTCCTTTCTGAACCACCTCGTGCACATTTGGGAGGCACCCCCCCTCCCACTTCCGCTCTCCAGTACCGGCAGGTTCGGGGCTGGAGCTGCAGCGTTACCTTGTTGAGACAGCATTTTCCAATTTTCTGCAGCAGCTCATTTGTCTTTTCGGGCTCGTGCCCGGCCACGATGCGGGCTGGTTTTGCCGACAAGGGCTCTCCCGAAACCATCACCACCACGTCTATGGCCTTCTGAAGGAAGCTAATTTTGGCATCTTTATCCTGAAAGATTTCCATTTACAACAAAACAATAAATTACTTCGAAAAACTGCATTACCTTCAGTATGTTCAACAGGCATGCACAGCTCCTGTTTACATAAAAAGCTAAGTTTAGATGTCAAATTTAAAGATACTGACTCTTGAGAACAAAACAAAAACAGTTCAGTAAAGCTTTTAACATTAGTTGATGCACCGGCATTAACCTAGGAAACACTTAATTCCACTTCTCAATGGATAAAACTAGCATGATACACAGTTGCTGAAAATGAGACAATGAAAAGAAAGGGTATACAGCAACTCAGAAATTAATCGACCTTGTATTCGCACCATAATCGGCATATAAATGCCACACAGCACAGTACCCAGATTATTAAAAAAAAACGTTTATTAAGGCGAGGGGGGACCTCCCTCAACCTACCTTCACATTATCCGACTTCATCTCGGCATCCGTGTAGAGGCCCTTCATGAAGCCAGTCGTCCTGATCACCTTCAAAAGGTAAAGCGAGGCCGTGGTCAGCCCCCACGGCCCCAGCCACTGACCCCAGGGCCATGGGAATCTGACCACACCCAGGGGCTCAGCAGACACCTGCGTGTCTCATGCGCGAGGCCCTGCGCCGGGCGGGACCCAGCCGGCTGTGAGGACGGGCAGAGCGCTAAGGGAGCACGGGATCCAGCCCGGATCCAAACTCAGGAGGGCGACGGGTCAGGGAGCGTGTCCCAGAAGAAATCATGTGTAAACTGAGAGCAGAGGCTTCAGGAGAAGAATGGGGGACGAGGTGCTGAGGAAGAGCCTGCCAGGCTAAACAGCCCCCAAAAGGGCCAAAAGAGTGCTGTTCAAGGGGTCATAAGGTGATTTGGGACAGGAGGAGCCTGCCAGGGTCAAGCAGGGGCCTCACCCAGATGGCCCTCGACGCCATTCAGGAATCCGGGCTCAGCTTAAGGACCACAAGGAGGCCCTGAGAGCTCCACAAGCAGGGACGGCCTCTCACAGGGGCCACTCGGGCCCAGTGGAGAGAACAGATTCCGCAAAGAGAAGGAACGCCTCAGCCTGGGTGTCTCAGACTGGATGGAAAGGTCCTTCTCCCCCGCTGTTCCTCACCTCCTAGGGCAGGGGTGCTCGGTGCCACATCACTTCTGTTCTCTCTCCACCTGCCCCTCCCCTCAGTCAACCTGGACCTCCTGATGGTCCCTAAAACTAGCTTTTGGGGTGGTTATTTTCTCTGTTCCTCCGCACCCCCACACACAGCCAGGGCCTGGGTTCTCTCAGACCAGATCTTTTCAAAATGTGACAGGTCACTGTAAAATCAACACAGTGGGTAGCAGCAGCACTTTTTTTTTTTTTTCAAATGAAACAGAAAAAAATCAGAATACACTGTATGTAGTGAGGATGAGTATGCCTATATGTGTGTGTCCTGGGTGGATATAAAGCATATTTATTACTGCAGGATGTGTTTAAAAACGAAGACAGCCGCATGCTAATATCAGGCTCCTCTGAGACGAAGCTGCAGCAAGCTATTAACTAAGCTAGCTTTCATTCCTCATCCAGCTGCTTAAGAGCTAGGCTACTATTTTTCCTGAGAAGACAGGTGGAATATGAAGAGTAGCCTCCACTTTATATTCCTGGAAACTTCTCATTTGTTTCTTTCAAGGTTTTCCCAGTTGGCTGGCAGTTAAAATCGTCAGCAATAATTTTAAGTGACAAGAGATACTGATGTCACAAGGTCAATGTTTTGATTCATGAAAAAGGCAGTTAGTTTACCAGCAGCTAAAAATGCTAACATAGTGGCTTGAATGTAACACTCAGGGGCAGTAAAGAATTTTCATATGAGGCTTTCCACCTACTATCTGAAAATGCTTT
>NW_017731367.1:6116413-6120471 GCF_001890085.2 Hipposideros armiger | reverse complement strand
AGATTGAAGAACAAAAGGACAGCAACTTGTCTGTTCCCCTTCCCCCAATTCCCCAGCACTGTTCCCATCCCCCCAATTCCCCAATAAAAATCTTTTTTAAAAAATCTATATTTCATTATTATTGACATACAGTAAAATTCACCCATTTTAAGTGTGCAGGCTGATGCATTTTGGTAATTGTATACAATTACGTTACCACCATCACAATGAAGACAGAACATTCCTGCACCCTAAAACACTCCCGTTCATTTGCAGTCCGTCTCCTCCCCCCACCCCAACCCAGGCAACCAGGGATCTGGTTTCTGTCATTATAATTCTGCCTTTTGTATAGTTTCATATAAATGGAATCCTACAGTACGTAGTCCTGCGTTGAATTCTTTCTCTTATGTTTTTGAGATTTGTCCATGTTGCTACATGTATTAATGTTACCCCTTCTTGTAGCTGAGTAGTAGTCCATAGTCCAATGTGTTTACTCGTTCACCAGTTCATGGACGTTTGGGTTGCTTTCCGTTTTTTGTTATTTATGAATAACACTGCTAAGACCATTCACATACCAGCCTGTGTGTGAACGTAAGTTTTCATTTCTCTTGAATGAATACCTAGGAGTGGGATTGCTGGATTGTGTGGTAAGAATATGTTTAGTTTTCCAAGATACTAGCGGACTGTTTTCAAAGTGGCTGCACCATTGTTCATCCCCACCAGCAATGAATGGGATTTCCAGGTGTTTCATATTCCTGTGACACCTGATATGTCAGTCTTTTAACTTTTGTCAATTTAGCGGATGTGTAATAGCATCTTACTATGATTTTAATTTGCATGTCTCTAGTGGTCAGTATTTGAAGCACCTTGTCATGTACTTATTGGACATTCATATGTGTTTATTGACGATAGCCATAAAGCGTCATCCAGGCACTTCCTGAGTCACTGCTGTGTGCTGAGCACAGTCTAGGTGCTGCAGATTTCAGGGGGAAATACGTACCTTCTAGTGAGAAACTTCCACACCATCCGCTGAGGCCCACTGCTCCTGGGAACATCACTTTCCTGCTGCTCGCTGCATCCGGGGCTGTGTGAGCTGTGGCCACCTGGACAAAGGCCAGGTAAACAGCCAGGGCTCATCTCCCTGTAGCAGTGACACCCTCACTTCCTTCCACACTGCCATGCACGTGGGCTGGCAATATGAGACTTCACTGGAGGTTGGGAGAAGCCTCAGAGAATGACACCCATGAGGGAAGGAATTTGACAGCACTCGCTGTACAGAAGTGTCCCATGGCCCAGGGGACATCACCCTCAGAGAGCTTGCCCCTGGGTGGCCCTCGGCTGTTAGCCCTGATGCCCAGCTTCCAGGTCCAGCCCCTTGGCCACAGCACCCCCATCCTCTGAGCCCTGCCTTGTCAAATCTTCCTCCTGGAAGCCCCGCCCTCTACCCCTGGGAGTTTTGTGTCCTCCCATCCACCCCCTTCCTCTCAGCATTACATTTTCCAGTCCAGACTCACACCCCAAAGCTTCAGCAGCACAGTCACTGTGGCATGCGGCCCTTTGGTCCCTTGGGACAGCCCAGCGTGTGGTGGACACTGTGCATCGGGCTGCTCCTGAGGCTCCCGGCTTCCCGCTACACTCCTGCTTGTCCACACGCTTGCCTTTGTCACACACACATCCTGCTTCCCAAGAGCAAACGTTAATTCTCGAACAGTTCATCAAACCCCATGAAGATGGAAATAGCCTCCCAAGTGCCTCATCACGCTGAGCGTGCCACCCACCTGACACCAATACTTCACATCCACACGGAGACCGGAGAACTGCGTTAGCGCCCTCCCTCCCCCTTACCTGCCTACCACCTCAGGCACCTCAGGCCCCCCGGAAGTCTTAAAAGGAGGGGCACAGTGAGACTGCGTACTTCTCCTTGGCTGGGCCTTAGTTCAGGAAGGCTGGCCCTGAAGCCACTCAGCCCTTAGACAAGACTGCACCCGCTCCCTGCCCTCGCGTGTTAGGGAGAGGGGGTAGGGCCTCAGTCTTACCTGCTGGCCAGGTGGGACCCCTCAGGGGAGGCACCACATACAGTGGTGTCTGAGGGCTAGAACTGTGCCCAGAAGTCTTCCCTGATCTGTCACTATGGCCCAGCTGGGAGCCCAGAAGCTCTGTGAGGACTCTCGCCTCTGAGCTCTGAACGCTGGCTGAGGGTGGCCTGGCGGGAGAGAGCTTGGGTTTTGCTGACCCTGGCTTCTGACCCCAAGTACCTGCTGCCTTCTCAACAGGCACGCCTAGCTCCCTCCCCAGAAGTCCATGCTGGGCAGACTCCCGCTCTGGGCCCAGGGCTGCTCTGTGAGAAGTGGGCAAGGCGAGTGTGGCCATGGAGCCACCTCTGGCTCCTGAGGTTCCGCTGAGGACACCAGCCAGTGCCACACGAGGGGGGAGCCTGATTCCACAGGGTTGCCCAGGGGGCCCTGTGGAGGCCTGAGGGCACAGGTCTGGTGGCTCTCTGGGACCACAGGGCCATGAGAGAGGGTCTGCGAGGACCTGGGACGAGAGAGCAGAGCTGCTCCAGGGCCTGTCTGGAGGGAGGGGGCCGTGGAGTGGACACTGATCGTGGAGGTCACAGCCTTAACTCTGCCCCTAAGCGAGGCCACCCCGTCCACGCAGGCCTTGGAAAGCAGGGCTGAGAAGATGCAACTGAGGATTCCTGCTGCAAGAAAGCGGCCCAGAACCAGGGCCCCAGGAGGGTGGGGGCTCGGAGGCCAGCCTGGAGCCTCTAGTTCTGGGGGCGGACGAGCGGGGGGCGGGGCGGCAGCGGGGGCTGTAGCCTGAATTACGCTTGAGCTTCTTAGCGTCATGAAAAGATTAGAGAAAAAGGCAGAGAACATAAGAGTCATTCATAAAAATAAAAAAATAAAAAAAAGATAATTGATTAAATAACTATAGAAAATCACAGCAAAGAAAGTGTTTGAAACATAAAAGGCTGGCAGGAGATGCTTTTGAAATAAGCAATTTCTGAATGAATGAAAGAGATAACAGTGACCATGACCCACCCCAGGAGAGAGAGCTCCACAAAGAAAGGTGGCTTCCAGGCCCTACCTGCCCTCACCTCGGATGCAAACATCCTCAGAGACAAAGGCCACATCTGTGAAGAGCCCAGGATGTGGGTCAGCCTGCAGGAAGGGCTGGGGGGGGGGGGCGCAGAAGCCAGGCAGGAGGAGAAGGGGTCCAGAGCCTGGAGACAGCGTCGCCAGCCCTGGACCCAAGACTCAACTCCCTGACNGCTCCGGTCCCGCCGCCGCCGCCCGCTCTTGCCCAGACGCGCCGCTCGAGTTTCCATCCCACAGTGCACCGGAGTCGGTCAGAGCGCGTGCGCAGGGCCCCGAGCGCTCGGTCGCCAGGGCGGCGCGGCCTTAGCAACGGACGCGCCGCGGCGCTCCGCCCCCTGCCCGCCTGCTGCGCGCGCACGCTGGGCGAGGGTCTGCCCCGCCCCCTGCCTCGCTCGGAGGGGAAGGAAAGCGTCCTCTCCCGGAACCCTCCCAACGGCATCGGGAAGCAGGAAGGTGCTCGCCGCGTGTGAGCTGTGACCGCCGAGGACTGGTTAACAGCGACGCAACTGCCAAGATTTGTGTTGCCTGTGTCACAAATTCCAAGGGAACTGAACTAAGTCAACTCAAAAAACACGGAATAGAAAATTGCCCAATCCTGTTACTTAATACGGCCTCCTGGTCAACTCTGAGATTCCGTCTCAGTTCCTGTAAAGTAGGGTCAGTATGTGGCAGCCTCCCCGCCTTCCAGGGAGGTGAGAACCAGAGGATGCGTCAGCGCGCGTTGTTGTCGCAGGTGTCTGCGCTCTCGGCCCGCCTGCCTTCCATCCACCCGCACAGGCGCACTGCAGAAATCCTCCTAGCCACCTGGCAGCTTTGGGGCCTGTTTGCAGTTCTTCCCATGGATACCTTCATAATTTTTATTTACATTCCTTTTACCGTTTTCAGTGCTCTTCATTGCTTGTGTAGATCCAAGTTTCCGCCTGGTGTGCTCCTGTCAGAAGACCTTTCTTTTTACTAATTCTTTTAGCACAAGTCAGC
>NW_017731367.1:6097167-6111718 GCF_001890085.2 Hipposideros armiger | reverse complement strand
GTCTTATTTTCAATGCGTTCCAGAAGGATTTGGAGAACACTCCAAGACCTAGAGCCCAAGGTGACAAAAACTTAGTCCCTAAGAATGAAAAAGCCCTGGGCATCCTTTGGTTTATTTTTATTTTTTATCTTATCGAAAAAAATGTATGCTGTATATACTGTGCAGGACAGTGCTTGGGTACAAAGCCGTCTATCTGTTCCTAAACTTGCTAAAGTTGTTTCTGCCTCAGGACCTTTGCACTTGCTGGTCCCGTTAGCTGAACAAGAAGAACACTCATCTTAGGTTGATGTCAAGGGACATTATTCAAGTCTCAGCGCACATGTGGTGTCCTCAGAGACATCAGAAGCAGACCACATCTGAACTCTCCAGCCTGATACCTTTATTTCCTGCAAAGTAATTTTCTATTCATATTTACCTTTTTGTTTCCGATCTGCTCCTCCACCCCAATCATCCCCAGAAAGTGAGTTCCTGATTGATTTGCTCACCCCTGAACCCCTTGCACCTTCCACATTGTCACACACGGGCACTCAATAGCTATTTGTCGCATGTTGAATGGATTGTGCTTTTGTTAAAACTGCTCTTTCCAGAGGGCTCTTAACATTATGGCTTGTTTATATCACAATTTTAAATGTAAAAAATCAAACTCTAATGTCACGTAGGCAATATGATCTCAGTGATATTAAATGTCTACGTGTGTGTGTGTGTGTGTGTGTGTGTGTGTGTGTGAACAAGTTCAACAGTTTCAACATTTCAGAGATTATCTGGGTTTGGGGATTATGGGACGTTTCTTCTGGTCCTTTACACCTCATTGTATCTTATGTTTATTTCTCAGTAAATAATAACTTCTAAATCAAAAACAAAAATTAAGTTGGCAGACGAGAGCCCCCCTTAGCCAAAACCGCAGCGTTGGTGCCCTCCTGGGAGACCATTTCCCGGGTGCCCACTGTGCCCCATTTATATACAGATGCCTCTAACAGGATCATCAACGAGACTGACATTTACCCGGCGCTGTGACATGCTCCCCACACTGGCAACAGGGTAGCTGTGACCGAGTGTGGCCTTCCCCTGTAACGAGCTGTGTGGCTGTTCAGTTCTGGCTTTTTCAGTCCTCAGCTATTTCACCAGGAAAGTACAAGATCTGAACTCAATAAGCTCCAACATCTCTTCCAAGAGCCACCACTCATGGTGAGACCTCAGAGCAACTCCCCGCGAAAGACTCAGGGCGAAGTCCGCTTCCAGCAGCGTCCCCTTAAACCAGGGTCCCCCAGATTGCATGGCGGGCTCTTAAGCCCCTGAAAACATATACAGAAGGGTTGTTTAAGGGCACTTTAATGGAGTGGGCGTCCACGGTTTTCATCCTGTTTGCACAGGGGGCTGCTCTCAAGTGCAGAGCAAGAATCCTCCACTGTTGGGGTCCCAAGCAAGCCCTTTCCAGTCGGGTTAGCTCGCGTCTAAAAGCAGTCACTACGTGCCCTTTCCAAAACTGAGTGAGGACAAGACACACGTATGGACCTGGAGCTTTCTGCCAGAACACGTGTCGGCAGGCAGGCAGACAGGCAGGTGCCAAGCCCTGAGGCACCTCAGTACAGCCCTCCCACCTCCCTGTGCCAGCGGGGGTGCCCCCTTACCAGCTTCCAGGGCACCAACCAGGCCTCAGGGAGCTGCTGAAGAGCACAGCCTCCACGTGAATTACATAAAAACTGAGCTCTGCCAGGTGGGAGGTTAGGTTGGGAGGCTGGGTGAAAAAGGGGAAGGGATTAGAAGTACAATTGGCAGTTAGAAAACAGTCACGGGGATGTAAAGTACAGCATAAGGAATATAGTCAATAATGTAATAGCGATGTATAGAGTCAGGTGTGTACTAGACTTATGGGGGATCACTTTGTAAGGGTTATAAGTGTCATAAATCATGTATATAAATCACTGTGCTGTACGTTTGAAGCTAATATAATATTGTATGTCAACTGTAATTGAAAGTAAAAGAAATTTTTTTTAAAAAACTGAGTCCTCCTCCCCAAACTGTTGCCACCTGCCTCGTGTATGCTCCGCCACTGACTCGTGGGTCCCTCTGGGGGCCCTCCCTGACCTCTGTCAGGTGCCCCTGGCTCCCCGTCAGGCTTGCTGCGGGCACGCTTCAATGAGAATTGTGTAACTGCGTGTGCGGTGTCTTGTCCGCACTGGAACAAGCTCCAGAAGGCAGGAGCCGATTCTGCTGTCACCTCGAGGCGCACGGCGAATCCTGGCTGAAGGAGCGTGAGCGCTGCTGTGGGCGGCCACCCCGATGCCCCGGGTGACCACAGCCGCGCCACAAGGAGATTGGTCCTTGTCAGCTCCCTGCTGAGTTCCTCTCCGGGGAGACTTAACCAAGGGCCCACCACCCTGCCCTTGCTCCCACGGCAGCCCACGTGGGAGGACTGATTGAGATGGGACCCCCATCCTAAGAGAGTTGCTCTCGGAAGTGGTCTGAGGAGGCAGCATCTAACCTGAGATTTGGGGAGCGGAGTCACCCGCTGGCCAGCCGACCAAACCCCCCCCCCATGAGTGTAAAAGGGAGAGCTGAGTTGGCACAACCATGAAAACTCCCCCAGCAGTGAGGCAGGATGGGAGCCCAGCAGGGGGCGCTCCTGCCATGTTCCTGCCCCCCACCCCCACCCCAAAGGGTCTGCCAGCTTCAATGACCTCTGGCTGCATGGATCTAAGGGCTCAGGCCCTCGCCTGGACTCAGGAGGTCCCTGCAGGCCCAGGCGTAGCCCAGAGCCTCCGGTGGTGGTGGGTCCTTCGAGTCAGCAGCACCGACCCTGCCTCCTACACCCCGTGTGGGGGCTGCTCCCAAGAACGCTCCCCTCCATCCCACACACAAACCTCCGCCTCAGACACCATGTCCAGGGAACCTGACTGAAGTCCACCCCAAAGAGAAAACCCGGCAAAAGAGCACACGTGAGAAAGCCACTTGAAGCCATATGAGCTAGGGTTTTGTAATGACACCACACAAAACCGAAAGCAACTCGGTCTCCAGTAAGGATGAGGAAGCATGGGAGAAAAGCAGGCAGGCCGGCCCCTGGAGGCAGGACAGCAGCCCTGAGGGGGCGGAGGGGAACCCCTGGCACTGACCAGGCCAGCATGGCCACCTCCCATCTCTGGTCCCCGATCGTGGGGACAGAGCATACCCAAGAATGGCAGCTGGTCAAGCAGTGGTCAGCAATGTTTGGTCTTTCTTTTCTCAGTAACAGCTTTTTG
Organism: Hipposideros armiger; assembly: GCF_001890085.2. Classification (NCBI taxonomy): domain Eukaryota; kingdom Metazoa; phylum Chordata; class Mammalia; order Chiroptera; family Hipposideridae; genus Hipposideros; species Hipposideros armiger. Next base: position 6,108,482 of record NW_017731367.1, on the reverse strand, counting down.
TCTGCCTTACGGTGAACACTGAGAGTTGACATAAATGTCATTTTCCTGTGTCTCTGACTTGTGTTCTTTTGTTTGCACAATGTTGATTTGATTTGAAGGCAAGTGCATCGGACGGAAGGGAATACCGCGTCCTGTTCGGAAGGCAATAAACAGGCTTGTTTGGAGGATCAGAGACAACCCGATGGGCAAAGGGAGAGGAAAAGGAGTGGTGGCTGGGAAGAAGCAGTGCAGGCCAGGGGTGCAGGTTTGTGGGGCGGAGGAGAACGGGGAGAAGGCACATGGGGTGTGACCATCAAAGCGATCCCCACGGTGCGGCCTGGGTAGAAAGGGGCTGGGGGAGTGGGCTGCCGGGACCAGCCAAAGTGGGAGTTGAAGTTCTCTCCAGAGATGCAACCCCTGGGCATCCTTTGGTTTATTTTTATTTTTTATCTTATCGAAAAAAATGTATGCTGTATATACTGTGCAGGACAGTGCTTGGGTTTTACAATTCACATAGCTGACTTTACCGCTTATTTAAAGCAGTATGTAAAAAGTTCAGTCACGTTTCCTAAAGTTCCTATTTGGTTTGGCTCAGGGAGGGCAGATGTGACATCAGGACCCCATGCCCACAGACGCAGAGTGGCAGCTGTGTGACAGGAGCAGGCCTAGCCAGGACCCCTGAGGCAGGTACAGCCGTCTGGTCTGAGGTTATGGCTGTGAGGCAAAAAGTGTGAGACGGAAGGACGACAGTGAGACGGAGGAAGGACGTGAGGCCTGGAGGCTGCGGGTAAGCGCAGTGAGGAGCGAGAGCCGTGGACGTTTCTCCCTCCGTTCTCCACTGAGCAGTGTCTGAAGCATGACTGCTTCACGCCTCACTAAACGCAACAACTGACATGAGTCTAGTACTGGCTGCGTTGGAGACTCTGTGCTAAGCACATTTCATGTACTTTCTCGTTAAATCCTTAAAACAACCTCCAAGACAACTTAGCAACATCAAGAAAACCAACTCGATTTAAAAATGGGCAGAGGGGCCGACCGAGTGGCGCATTGGTTAAGAACTGGCTTGGGACGCCAGAGGGCCCCGGTTCGGATCCCACATATGAGGGCCAGTGACACTGCCCTCTACAGCTAAGATGCTGAGCAACAGCTCAACCTGGAGCTGGGCTGCTGTGAGTCGCCGGCGACGGCGTAGGCTGCAGCCCCTGCTGCAGTGGGTTGTCATGGGCTACTGTGTGTAGCCAGCAGCCAGCATGAGCGGCCAGCAGCTGCCGTGAGCGGCCGTCCAGAAGCCGGCGACTGATCTGCCTCGCCCGGGAAGAGCGCAATGATGGTGCCAACTTGGGCCAGTGAAGCAACCTCCTCCACAACTAGACTGAAGAACAAAACGACAGCAACTTGTCTGTTCCCCTCCCCCTAATTCCCCAGCACTGTTCCCTTCCCCCAAATTCCCCAATAAAAATATTTAAAAAAAAACAACTTTAAAAAAAAATGGGCAGAGGATTTGCAGACATTTCTCCAAAGAAGATATGCAAATGACCAATGAGCACATGGAAAGACTCTCAATTCATTAATCATTAGGGAAATGCAAATCAAAACCACAGCCTGATACCACTTCATACTCATTAGGATGGCTACTATCCCCCCTGCAAAAAAAAAAAAAAAAACAAACAAAAAAGCAAAAAGCTTAGCAAATAACGAGTGTCGGGAAGATGTGGAGAGCCTGGAACCCTTGTGCATTGCTGGTGAAAATGGAAAATAGTGCAGCTGTTGTGGAAAACAGCTTGGCAGTTCCTGAAAAAATTGAAAATAGAGTGACCATGTGCACCAGGGACCCCACTTCTGAGTATGTACCCCAAAGAATGAGAACAGAGTCTTTCAGGAGACATTTGGGCATGACGCTCACAGCAGCAGCATTCACAACAGCCAAAGGGTGGGAGCCCCCTGACCGTTCACTGAGGGCTGAACAGGTGAACAAGTGTGGTCCGTCCACACAGTGGAGCGCTGGTCAGCCTTAGAAAGGAGGGCCATTCTGACACCTGCTCCCACAGGTTTGGACCCTGAGGACATCGTGCTGAGTGACACGAGCCAGTCACAGAAGGACAAGCTGTCTGAGTCCACTTCTATGAGGGACCTAGAGTAGCAGATTCATAGAGACAGAGGCGGGGGGTCGGGGGAGGAGTTGTTTAATGGGTACAAATGTTCGGTTCTTTGAGATGACGACAGTCCTGGAGGTTGGTGCGCAGCCACGTGAATGTATGTAACGTGCTGCACTGCGCACCTGAAGATGGCCCGGATGGTAATTTTCGTGCTTTGTGTATTTCAGCCCAATTTAAACATTCTTTTAATTCTTAAAAAAACAACCCCTGGGGTAGGTGCTACTCGATGGCAGAGCAGGGGTTGGGGTGACTCTGGGGTCTGTGTTCTCAGCATCGCAACATACCACCTGCAAATTACTGGCCCTGACCGACTGGAACCTGTCGCCTTAGATGGAGAACATTTCCCGACCGAGGGAGAACACACCCATCTCCTGGTCCTTACTGAGACCAAGGTCCAGGCACTAGGTGTTTCTTCAGAAAAACAGTATTTGGGTGACAATGTAGCCATTAGTCTTGTCCGTTCAGTTGTTCAACCCACTGGATGGATTTTATATTGTGCCCAACAATTGCTGTAAATTTAGGACAGGTGCCACTCAGCCCAGTGCCAGCCAGCACCCAGAAGGAAGCACAGCCGCACCATTGAAGCGCGCCGCCAAGTGAGGCCAGGCCACCCCTGAGACTCGGGGGGGCCGATGGCAGGAAGAGCATGGGATATTTTAAGACTTGAAGCAGCTGTTTTTACTGTAAATGCAATGAAATTTTACAGACAAACTGAATACAGTGCAACTTGCTGGGACTCTGTAGGCTCGCGACACATGCTGAGAGCACTGGGCCTGCCCTCCCGGGAGGCTCCCTTGCCAACGAGGGGCTCAGCCACGTGCGAGCTGAGCCAGGGGCCTGCACGGCGCCCACCACCACCCCGACGGAGGCTTTCACAGCCGGCTCCGAATCCCAGTTACCAACCGGAGTGACGCGTCCAGGGTAGGGCCACTGTCCCCTGTAGACAGTGACTGAAATGAGGTTTAAATCATAACTGAGATAAAGGAAACCAGCCTCTGGGACGTTCTCTGGAAGGAAAGGTGAGCTTCCCTGGCGAGCCATGGTCGAGCTTGCTTCCTGCCGGCCCCCGTCCCCCCCACCACTTCTTGTAAACACAGCCCGGCTCAATGGAGACGCGGTTCAGGTCTCTACACAAAGCAAACAAAGGCTTCATCGACTGCAAGAAGGTGGTTACTGAAAATGGGTCAGTCTTTTGATGCTGGTGAAAGATGCTGGTGATGGGCACACAACACAGCACACACACGCACGCACACGCCACGCAGCCAGAGGCCCGGAGCCACCAAGTGTCACATGGCCTTGGCCTATGCACCCTCCAAAGGCCTGGGTGGGGCAGTTCCCAGTTCTGGGAGCCCCACTTGCAAACTGCAGTGAGCTGCTCTATTGGCCGGCTAAGAGTGGCTTAGAGGACAGTTCAGCTCTGCAGTTACATAAATGTGGCCTGAAATCTTGATGACCTGAATATTGAGAGGGAGGGAGGAGAAATGGGGATAAAAGAGGGAAAAAATACACACACACAAAAAAAGCCCTTCAATAGAATGAGGTGCTACTCATTCTTGGCAAAGGGGGCAAATAAGTCTTATTTTCAATGCGTTCCAGAAGGATTTGGAGAACACTCCAAGACCTAGAGCCCAAGGTGACAAAAACTTAGTCCCTAAGAATGAAAAAGCCTCCATTATCCCAGATGTGGATGCCATCCAGAGCTGCCTAAAGGGGCAGTTGGATGAGGAGTTCTGAGACGGAAGAATTCTGGAGTCCTGAGTGGTGAGCGCAGAGAGGAGGGCAGGAGTGGAAGCTGGGACCAGACTGGGAGGCGTGGGTGTGCAGTGTCCCTGGCAAGGCAGAACGTGAGAGCCGGGGACAAGGGCCGACTTACCATCAGGCAACTGCCAGGACACTCACTCCTCAGCCCCACCCAGTGCTGATTGACAAGGCTACTTGGGGCCCAGCGTCGTCTTCCTGATGACACACACACAGGGCCACGCCTAATCTTCGGCGATGGAGGAGAATGAACAGGGCGGCCCCACGTTCAAACCCAAGTGCCTGTGGGGTGCTGGAGGAGGAAGGGGCTGCAAAGTGGCCCAGAGGTACACTAAAGCCTCACGGGGCAGCGGGGCTCCAGAGCTGTGAGCAGGAGGCAGGAAGGGGTGAGCCCCCCACCCCCACTGCCCACCCCAGGGCACACTGGGCACACCCACCCACACTGCCCTGGCCGTTCCAGGAGGGGCCTCGCGCCAGATCTCCACCTCAGCTGCCTGAAGTCCCACTCAGGAGACATATATGGCTTGTAAGCAAACTCCCTTAGAAGATCTAAGAATGCGAGGGCTCAGGGATTAGCAACCTGGTAACCTGGATTATTGTGTAAACAAAACAGAAGACAGGTGAGGGAAACGCTTTCACGCCATCCGCCCTGGTGGAGGTATATGCTTCTCCCACTCCCCCTCCCAGCGTCTTCCCCCACGTGTACGCTTTCTATGGCTGTATGTGTAAGACACATACCCCAAAAAGCACAAATTCTGCTTGACCTTCCAGTATTGCTGCTGGGTCTCCTTTCTCTTGGTTTCATAGGTGTATATCCACAGACACATTATGTTTCTTACCTCTGAGTGACGTTTGCGTCCGGCATGACTCCTAGCCCCCAAGCAGCAGCTATGTCCCCGCCTGAGTGCTCACGGCTTCCATTTCAGTTCTTCGTTGCCTCACCGTCTGCCTCATCCATGTCTGCCTTATGGTTTTCTGGGGTTTGCTTATTGCTTTATCACCTGACTTTTGTTCTATAGACTGTTTGTTTATAATTTCTGGAAAGGTTTGGACAATAAACGCTTGATAAATCTCCAGCAGTGGTTGTGCAAAGTAGCGTGAAGCTCATATTCATCTAATTATTGAAGACAAAACCTGTAAAATGAATGGAAGCCAAATCAACTAAAAAATAAAAACTTCACAATATGAAGAATTCAGGGCTTTTGACTTTTACTGCCCTGAGCCTCCATCTCTGTTAAGCCCGCGTCACAAAGCAAGCCATTTTAAGCTGATACTGGACATCATATTCAAAGTTAATCTTTTACTTTAAATGTAGTAGATTATAACATTTGAAACTATATGTTTTATACTTATAAAAATGTTTATCATAATATACAAATGCAGATTATATAGAATTTATAGTTATTATAGAATATCTGAAAGACGCTGAAAAATGTAAAGAAGACAGTATCACTCCTGTTCCACAATCCAGAGAAAAATCAATGTAAAAGTTTTGACATTCTTTTTCGTTGTTTCTCTAGGTACACATTCACACAAATACACTCCCCTAGAAACATAAACTATGAATTTATGTGCCTCATCTATAAGGTAAGTCCATTTTCTTTTAATAAATTGCAGGTCTGGGTCTCTCGGGACAGTACTGGACATCGAAGGCAGGACTCAGCCTCAGCTTGTCCGTCCATTGCTGGCATGCTTACTGTCCCCACCATTGTGGGACAATTTGTCAGGGACACTGAGACTTCCGCTGACCTCCTCTGGCCTTTGGCCTCGAAGGCTGGAATTGGTTTGGAGCCAGAACACTGAGATCATCCCAGACTCAGCTGGTGAGAGGCAGGGCCAGGAGGAAAGGAATCAGAGGGCACCGGTCATTCCCAGAGGAGGAAACAGGGATGCCTGGCAGCCATCTCTCCTTTAATGGAGCCCTAATGACTTACCCCAATACTTGGGAGAGCGACGCTGCCCTAACCGGGGCCCTCGGGACAGAAACTCAGAGAGCAGCCTCCTCTGTACTAAGCAGCTTTTATAGCCACGAACAGTGGGAGGGCCCTGACTGAGGACTGGCCCATCCCTGCCATGAACCATGAGAACAACTGTTACACATCCAGCTAGGAACAACTTACAGCAGCCTCCTCACACAAGAAGCCAGCGGTCTCAATGACCTTGAGACGTATCTTTACAATGAACTTTAAGATTATTTGGTAACAATGGCCTCTTTTAAAATCTAAAGAGTTTAGAAAAATCATTTTCTAGGTGTTAAACTTTGGGAAACCCATTTCTCCTTGTAACTGAGCAGACCCAGACCCCACTGTCTAAAGAGATGCTTGCACTGGCTGTGGGGGCTGAACCCAGCGTGAGGAGGGTGGGCCCTTCTCTTCACACACTTGGCCTTGGCATTACCACTTTCACAAGAGTCACCTTGGTGGCTTTGGATTATTCACGGTGGGTGTATTTACACCACAGGAATTGGCAACGGCGGCACATTTTGTTCCCACCTTCAGGGAGCCAGCTGTCACACTTTTACCAGCATACCTCTAGAGTCATTCCAAGAAATGGTCAGAGCCAGTTCCTGGTGTCCTGGGCAAAACACTGAGTTCTAAATCACAGACGGGTGCCCCATGACGGTGACTTCTCCTCGAGCCGCCAGTGTAGCCTTGTCGCCCCTGCAGCACTCTGAAGACCCACTGTCATATGTGTGCCTCAGGTCCCGCTGGACCATGCAAGCCAGGTGTGCACCACCTCCGCTGTGTAGGCTGGCTCTTACCAGAGCAGGGCTTACACTCTGCTCCACCTCTGCTGAGACGTGACCCTCGTTCTGGGCCTGAATCAAAGAGCGGTGCTGAGAGCAGGACTAGTGGAGGACAAACACCATTTTGTCAGACACCTGCTCCAGGTGAGGCGTCTGGGAAGGACAATCTGTTCTCTGACTGCTTCTGCCAACCAGGAGGCCCCTGAGAACTTGGGCTTTGAATCGCTCAGCTCATGGGCCTGGTTGCCCACATCCGCAGCTCAGGGTCATCCCCTGCCTGACTCCTGACCTTGACACAGGCACCTGTCAAGGCCGTGACTTTGGTCTCCTTTGTAGCTCTGCGAGCCCTATCAGAGTGTAGGCCTGATTTCCGACAGTCTGCCCAGGTCCATAGCTGTGAATCTGATGAGCTGCCACCGAGGCCCTCAGGTTTGCAGAGTGTCTGAGGTTGGCACTTAAGCCTATCATTCTCTTTTTTCAAGGTCTCTAGCACCAACATGAGAAGCCACCCTTCTCCACCATCAGTGTCATTACCGTGGTCCCCACTGATGGAGCACCCCATCCGCTTCATCTCCCATGCCTTGCTCTCTACCTGTGCCCATCACAGCCAAGCACGGATGAAAAGCAATGGCAGTGCCATGCGTGATAGGTGATTACCAGTGGTCAGCAAGCTCTTTCCCATAAAGGGCCAGATGGTAAATAATTCAGGCTTTGTGGGCCTGTGTGCTCTCTGTAGCAGATTTTTTGGCTATTTTTCTCCCTCCCCTTTCCTTTTAAAAAAATGTGAAACCTTGGGGCGGCTGGCTAGCTCAGGCGGTTAGAGTGCAGGCTCATAACACCAAGCTTGCCGGTTCGATCCCCACATGGGCCACTGAGATGCACCCTCCACAACTAGACTGAAACAACTACTTGACTTGGAGCTGATGGGTCCTGGAAAAACACACTGTCCTTCAGTAAAATAAAAAATAAAAATGTGAAACCATTCTTAGCACAAGGGCATTCTGAAAATAGGCCATGGATGAACCCCAGTATTTATAGTTCCACTTATACCAGGAATGGGGTCCCTACAGCTTTGAGACAGGTGGGCAATTCAGTTTCAAAATGAACCTTGGGGGTTCACTTTCTAGAGCTGTTTTCAGCATCCAGGAGGGCTCAGCTTAGGTTCCCTAGAAACACAGCCCGAGGACAGGCTGGAGAACTAAGTGTTCTCAGGCGGTTCCCAGGGCAGCAAGAGTGAGGGAAAAGGGGAGACACATGATCCGAGGCCTTTCCACACGGACCCCTGCTTCCCGACGAGCACGGAAGACCACCCAGACATTCAGCAGGTTCATGTGCTCAGCCCCACGGGCCTTCTCCGGACGGGCTGAGTGAAAACCCAGGCCTTGGAGTTATGCCCCCAGAGGGCAAAGGGCAAGGACCTCGCCAGCTGGCTGCCTCCTGCCCCCGCCGGTTAAGTGCAAGGCCTGCTCTGTGCTGCCCACACAGGGGACATGGGAAGAACTCCAACAGCACTTATGACAGAGCCTTCCTCTGGCTGTGAGTGACAGCCACATGGGCACCGAGGTCTCCTTCCCGTTGCCGGCATACGTGCCCTGGAGCACACAGTCTGTGATCCCAGGACGGAGCAGAGGGGCAGGGCCTTCAAACAGGGTGTAGGGAAGGCTAGACCACGACTAGTCTCCCAGGGTGGACCCCGTACCCCAGCACCCCCTTCAGGAGCCCGCTAGCTATATTGTCAGAACCTCTATATTGTCAGAACGTGGCCCGCTAGCTCTCCGGCTTCATCTCCCAAGTCGTTCAGAGGGACAAGAAGTCGGGCAGGGCGGGCCGTCGAGGGGAGCGTGACAGGCCCTAGTCCCCCAGGCAGCCCTGGGCCCAGCCCTCCACTGGTCCCCCTCTCCCAGTGCCACACAGTCTTGCTTCACCAACGGCCCACCCGCCATGTACGCACTTCCCGCACATCAGTCCCAGACTTACTACTGCCCCCGGCCCCTGTGTCGTTCTTCTTGGTCTACCAGCCTTCACGGCTTAGGCCTTGGCAAGCCATCATTTTCTGTGTCAGCGCCTTTTGTTCCCAAGTCACAGCCACACGGTTTGGGAAGGGGGCAGGTGCTGCCCTGTCTTTGCTCCCCTTTCCTGTCTGTTCCATCCCCAGCGGTGCCTCCTGCCTGCAGGAGCCAAGCCAAGGACGCTGCCACCTTGGAGGCTCCACCCACGTGAAATCACGCGGCGTCTTTTGAGCCCAGAACACATTGTCAGGGTCTCTCTGGGTTCCCACAAAATTTCTCAGGGTGCCCATAGCCTCAGCGGGGTGTCCTGGTTCATACATATGCCGAGTGCCCTTGAGCACCCATTGCAAGACTCGAGCGGGAATGCCAACTGGTCCAGACTATTGATCCGGTGGCAGGGGTCCTGGTCTCGGCCCCCAGCACCTGCCATTTGCTCTGCTCGGCAATGCGAATGTTGCCTCAGGGTGCAGACAAACCATCCAGGCTTTCTGAGAGTGTGGGGTGCTGGTGGCAGCAATGCCGGGGAGCCCATCGCTCCCACCTACACGTGGGCTCCTTCCTGCAGCCGGGGGCTGTGGGGTGGGGTCTCCTATTTCCCCGCCTCCCTCCTCTTAGGATGCACTCTGTGCAGGAGAAGCAGGGGGATGGGCACACACAGTGCCCTTCTCTCCCCAGGCATCTTGCACAATGGGACCACCCTGTGCCCCAAAGCTGCTGCAGTCCACAGTGACCTGGGCTCCTGCCTTTGTAACTCGGCCATGTGACCCGTCACCACCCCCAGAGGGGGTGCTCCCGCCCTGGCAGAGGTGCAGTCTAACCCCTTTGTGGTTTCCAAAAAGCTTTGGTCTGGGTCCAAGTGGCATTTTTTCCACATTGGGCTCCAAGGAGAAGCCAGTGAAGAAGGACAAACATGGCAGGTAACACGCGGTGAGGCACAGGGCAGAGCCTACTGGAGGGAAGCAGTAGATGCAGAGACTCAGGCAGAATGTGCGGGAGGGACCCTGTCACCCCAGGAGAGGCGCAGACAGCCGGCAGTGTGGCTGCAGGCAGAGTGGTGGGTGGCCACCCACGAGAGGGACCTGAACCCCCGCTGTCCCCACCTGTGAGCCTTTGTGAATTTGAAGAGGAGTTAGGACGGAGCAGGGAGCACCTGGCCAGCCATACACATCCCAGAGGGAGACTTTGGGTGGGGAGAATGTTCTGGGAACAAGAGGTACATTGGAGTTTGGACTCTGTTTGCCTCATTCCCAGGCTCTGCAGGGGCGGGGCCGGTGAGGGCAGCCACTAGGCCATTCTGCAGACAAAGGTTGTCTCTCCTCCATGACACAGACACAGCCCCACACGATTCCTTACTGCACCGTGACATCAAGGGCGTCCTTTACAAGGAGCAAGGGAGTCGGCACACACACCTTGCGGAGTTGTAAGGATTAGATAAGAGAGTGTGTGTGAACTGCATGGTGCCTAGTAAGCGCGTGCTACTTCATAGCTCGTCCACAGGTGAGGGACACCCTGAGGTCCACGCCCATCCATGAACCTCAGCCTCCTGAATGATAAGACACCCTGACAGGGAGGGGTCTTGTTGGTCCCCAATTCCTGACACTGCCCCAGGACACCTTGGGTTGGGGGGTGCCAGTTGGGCTACCCCTCAGCACCAGCAGCAATGCTGGCAGAAGCAAGCTGAGGTGACAGCCTTGGGGTACATGCACCAAGCAGAATGTGACAGGGCAAGAGACCTGGACCCTGCCTGGCTCAGGTCCGCAGCCCCAAAGATGAGCTGAATGACACACCAACTGCTGAGAGATCCATCTGACTTCTGAAGAACAAGTCGCCTCATACATGGGGGTCACTCGGACATGAAACATCACATGAGACATGGGGTCACCTTGGACATGGGACATCACCTCAGATCTGGAGGTCACCTCAGACATACAATATCACCTCAGACATAGGGGTCACCTCACACATGGATTATCACCTCAGACATGGGGTTCACCTCAGACATAGGCCTCAACTTAGACTTGGGGAGGCCTTACTGGCAAGCTGCCTTTCCTCGGCCCCACCAGGGGGATTGGTGGCCCAGAAACTCTGGGAAGGGGCTTAAGCCACCAGAGATCAGAAAAGTTGATCTATGCACCAGTCCTCAAGGTCCTCAGGCAGATACCTGACGGCCACTCAACCTACCCACTGCCGCCTCATTCCTTCACCAAGGGGCCCAGTTCTCATCTCGTTTAAATCCTTGCCTTTTCGTTTAATGGCCTCATGACCAGAAAGATTGACATTTAATCCTTTCTCAAGTGACACAATAGCAAGCAGTCTTTTGGCTTCAGTTAAAACCATGCCTTTTATTTGGGAAACTGATAAGAGAAGTCAGTTGGGTACATACTTAATCGTTGGATTCCTGTAGCAATAAAGAGGCAACTTACAACATAAGAAAGGCAGGGACTTGGGCACTAATTGTTTTTATTCATTTACATTTTTTTTGTTTTAAGATGCAATAATGAAGTAAGCAAGTCTATACAGAGTGTTGTATAGTAGAGACAAAGCCATGTGATTAAAAAGTATTAGCAGATCTGGCTGGCCAAGTGGCGCGTTGGTTGGGAGTTAGCTTGGGAGCACCAGCTCTGAGCAGCAGGGTCCCGGTTCGGATCCCACATGAGGGCCAGTGAC
>NW_017731367.1:6088269-6089967 GCF_001890085.2 Hipposideros armiger | reverse complement strand
AGGGGAGAAAGAACAGCTCGGTGTTCACAGGCACCCAGAGCAGCTCGTGGCCTGAGCTCTGAAGCCAGGAAGCTGGCGTTTTTGCATCGCTGTTGTTTGGAATCTGTGTGGCTGCATATTTGAGGTAATATGCACACGTAAGAGGCAGAGCTGAGAGCATGAGAAGGGGTCTTAATGAGGCCGAGACACGCCTCTCCACAGCTCCTTCCCTTCCATATTTGGAAGCCGCAGTCACATTTTCCTGTTACCCAGTTGCCATGGAGAGCATGGTGTTTATTTAGCAGGACAAACATTTTCTCCAGATTACAGCAAGCTGTCCTGGGGACTTGGCTCCTACCAGGAAGAAGCAAAAGTGTTATAATATCTGGGGTTGTAAAATACCGCCGGCTTGCGGACGCTGAGTACAGGCGGTGAGATCCTGTTATATAAAGTGCACAGACAGGCGCAATTAACCAGGCGGTGAGAAGTCAGACCAGTGGTGACTGGGAGGGTGGCGGCTGGGAGGGCCACTAGGGCCCTCTGGGGAGCTGACAGCTCCCCAGCTCTGGAGCCCGGTGCTGGGGACATGGGTGCTCGGTTTGTAGACAGGCATCCAGCCTTGACCTTATGATTTGGGACTTTTCTACATGTAACTTACATTTCAGTTTCCAAAAATAGATTGCCTTAAGTGATTGAACTGTGCTCTGATTTCTGATTTCCAGAGAGAAATGTACTTCCCTGGCAGGCTCCAAGGTACTGAATAAGAGAAGCCTTTACCAGTCCTGGCGGTGGCAGTGGAGGGTGGCACCGGGGCTCAGGCTATGCTTTTGTCCCGTCCCCCTCCCCCCGCCCCCGCCTTTTCTTTTTGACTGTATATTATGGGAACTCTGAATATAGGTGAAAATAGACAGGATAGTGTAATGAGCCCCCATGAACCCATGGACCAGCTTCAGTGAGTTTCAGCTCCTGGCCCCACTCTGCCCATCCCCCCTTCCTCCCCCTCCCGTATTATTGTGAAGCCGTCCCAGACTATGACCTCATCATGGACTACACTTTCTAAACGTTCTCTGTCTGGTGGAGGCCGTCCTTGCTACCAAAGGTGTGGTCAAATGGCCAGAGGCAGGGACCCAAACTTAGCTCCTTTCCTTCGGTCTGACCATTCTCCAGGGACACAGGCAGTGTGTGGGCACTGTGAATGCCAGCTCATGCCCAGAGGCACACCCCAGCTTCTCTGGCAGCCCCTTTCAGCCCGCTGTCCTTTCCTTCCCAGGGCCCCTGCTGCCCTGGGCTATGAGCAACTCCCCCACAACCCAGGGATCGAAACCCAGGTTCCCAGGGGCTCCCCAGGGCCCAGCAGGCTGGCAGGAGCAGGTGTTCTGTAAACGTTTGTGGAAAGCAGGAGGCAAAGTCTGCTTTGACGGGCACGTTGGTTTTGCCAATTAGGCAATATGAGGTCGGTCCATTCGAGCTGTCAGAACTGAGCAGTGCATTTTCTGGAATAATGATGTTTTGGGTGATTTGGTTTGGTTTTTTGTTTCACACTTCTGCAATGCTTGCCCGACCCTCTTTGCAGAAAGATTCTCTTCCACCTAAGGTAATCCTGTGACTCCTGCTCAGTGAATCCCACTCAGACAGGCTCCCAGGGGCGTGGGCGGTGAAAGCTAGGAGCTTTGCGAGGGGCTAAGCGAAGCCCCTGGGAAGCGTGGAAGCCAAGTGTGA
>NW_017731367.1:6084301-6085974 GCF_001890085.2 Hipposideros armiger | reverse complement strand
TGGCATCTGGCCAGGGCAGCCATAGTGGACAAGGCGCCCTGGCCAGGATGTCCACAGCCTCCCTGCTGATGAGGGAGTTAATAGATTATAGGTCCTTCTCATTGTGCAAGTAGCCTATTCTTCATCTTTGGTCTCTCTCTTCCCAAAAGTAGCACTTTCCTTCTTTTGTTGAATTAGCTAGAACTTCTATGAAATGTTTAAAAAGACCAAATAGTAGATGTGCCTGTTTTGTTTCTGCCTTTCGTGGGAACACGCTGGCATTTCAGGTTCTCTGTGGTTCGGGATATTGCTAAGTGGCAGCTGTCTCTCAGCATGACGAGCACTTCTCCCCTGCCTGAGGTCCTCCCTTTGACCATGACCTCCTCCTCTCGGAGCCGTGTGTCGGCTGTATCTCCTGGAAACTTAATATACAGAGCTGTCCAAGACTAGCATGGCTTTCCATCCTGTCTGGTAACCTGTTTGTTTCTCCTGTTTGGATGCAGGTAGAATTTTCTCTTTTCTTGGAAACTTCATTTTCAATCGGACGTAGCTAGGCCTGGATACTCTTCACATAATTTTGCCTGGTACTCAAGGAAGGAGTCCTTTGATGGGCAGATACAAATCTGCCTTCAGCCAGGAGGGTTTTCTTCATGTGGATCTTTCATTATGGTCCGCTTTATTGCTGTGGTGTCTTTTTCAATAAGAGCTATTATCCGCAGGCTTCGATGTCAGCCTCCCCTAAAAGCCCTAAAGCCGTTTTCTTCATTATTGACTCGGAACGCTGTGTTCCTAATTTTCTGTACTGTGGCGTCTCTGGCTCAGTCTGTGACTCTGGCTGCTTGTCACTCGCGGTACAGAGGAGGTGCAGTCCGAAAGTTGCTCCTCTCCCCACACGGAGCTCGTGTTCCTCTTGTCTGTGTCGCAACCTTTTCAAAAGCCACGTCTTGTCTGTTTGTTGGTTTGTGAATGAGACAAGGTCTAACCAGACCTGCTGTTCTCCAAAGAGTAATGTGGTTGGATTATCCATGGGTCCCTGTCTTCAGGGGACCCAGTACTGTCACCTGCCACTGCGTGGCCTCGAGCAAGACACCTACCTGTTTTCGCATCCGTAGGACGGAACCCAGAAGGTATTCTACATGCAGTGTGAAGGGGCCACGAGGGTTATGTGAAATGCTGTGTGTCAGGCCCTTGGCATAGTGTCTGTGATTCGGGATATTGATAAGTGGCAGCTGTCAATCATCAACCAGCACCCAACGGGCCAGCATCTGGACAGTTTCCTTGAGCACATGGAAGCTGTGGGGCACATTCTGCCCTCTGGGGACGCCCCCTTCAGTGACGGCACCGCTGCCGGGCCCTCCAGACCTTCCCTCCCTGCCCGGTCCCCGAGGCTGGGACCCCTTGCCCTCTGACCTCCTCAGGCGGGGAGGTTCATGCCCCCTGCCGCAAGTCGTGTGGTTCCTCTGGTTCCAGTAGCCCTCTCCTCCAGGCCAGGCCCAGGGTGATGAGAGCTCCTCCCGCCCCTACCTGGCAGCCCCCAGGGCTGCACAGCTTTTGTTTCCCTAACCCTGACCTCAGCCTCTCGTGCTGTGCCTTCATCAGACACTCTCCTGGTTTGACTGGGTGTCTGCTTCCTGCCGGGACCCCAAGGCAGACACCTTCCTAGGTCCTCCTTTCACCCTGGCATCTCAGCTTCC
>NW_017731367.1:6072149-6081996 GCF_001890085.2 Hipposideros armiger | reverse complement strand
TTCCTCACCCTTCTTAGGGATTTGTAACAAATGTATCCTTACTCTCCTGTCCACATTTTCATGTCACTACTGGAGCCCCGCTCTCAGTCCCGGGCCTGTGGGAACTTGGCCATCACGTCAGAGAGCTGATACCCATCGTCTTTCTGCGCCCTCTGCTCTAAACAGGCCCATGCCCCTTAGCAAGTGCCCACCTGCCCTGCCTTCTCCTGTCTCTGAATACTTGGGTGTGAAGGTCCTTCTATAAACATCCTTTCCTTAGAGGCCTTCCTGCACTCGTGCCCCAGGAAGCCACTGCTGTCCCCTCTAATCCCCATCACTCCATCCCTTTCTAAGACAGCACAGCAATGCAGCCAGCTCAGCCAGACTGTGGGCCGACAGCGGGCCTTGCTGGGCACAGCCTAGCTCCCACCGTGGGGGAAAGAACCCAGCTGAAGGGACTTCTAACCCGTTCGCTTGGGTGAGAGCAGTGCCTCTCAGCCACAGGCAATTCATGTCCCCCAGGAGGCTGATGGCAATGTCTGGGGACGTTTTTGGTTGTCAGAGTGGCGAGGGTACTGCTGGCCTCTAGTGGTTACAGCCAGGGAAGCTGCCAGCCATCCTGCAGTGCACCACAAAGAACTACACGAACCGAGGTATCCTAGTGCCCTGGTTGAGAAACTGGATTAGAGTCAGGTCTCTTCAGAAAAGGGCAAAGAAAACAAACAATGAAAAAGGGTGCAGGAAGCTAACGTCTGGCCTCTTGCTTTCCCTCTGCAGTAGTGAGCAGTCTGCCAAAGCAGACACACACAAAGAGCTGATCAGAACGCTCAAGGAGCTGAAGGTTCACCTCCCCGCAGACAAGAAGGCCAAGGGCAAAGCCAGCACACTGGTGACCTTGAAGTACGCCCTGAGGAGCGTGAAGCAAGTGAAAGGTACGTCTGCTTGCATACTGGTTCCAACCCGTACAAATAAGTTTCAGGCACCCCCGACATTACAGCTTGGCCTGTGCTGGCTTTCTGAAACTCAGTCCTGACACAGCAGAAGGAAATTTAGGAGTCTGGTGAAGCCGCCATGATTGGAAACCTCAGTTCATTGGAAGTTTGCTACTGCACTTGACTTGTAGAGGGAAAAATAAAGTACATAGAAAACCAGCTGATGAGAGAAACCTATTTACAACAAAACTTTTGTGCTCTAGGATGGGGTCAGGTCGTGTTCAGGAGTCCAGCATCTTCAGGCTCTGGCCAGAGTCGGTGACGTGCCATTTGAGCAGCTCAGACTGGCCCTGAAGCGAAACATCCCATAGCCCTTAGCTGAGGGCCTGCCCCTCCTTTAAAAGATAACGTGAAGGGATAGAGGGACAGGATGGCCATACCTCATCCTCGAACGACAGTAGCTTAGAGCTTCTTGGTTCAAGACCTCGGGCAGTTCGTGTCTTGTTTAAATGTGTGAACTCCGTGGCAATGGTCTTTGGGCCAGGAAGGCAGGCAGGGCCTCCTTCCATCACAGGTACAAAGCAAAGGGACCGCCAAAACCCAGACCCCATCTCCATCTGTAGGCACGTTTGGATTTTATCATTAGGTGGCAGAATTTGACAGAGCATTAAGCATTGGATGGTGGACTANCCTTTCTCCCTAATGACGTGGTTGGGGGATGACGTTTATTTCATGTGTACCTCCCATAGTAAAAATTATCCTATTTCCTGAACCAAAAATTGGGACACACGGTCTCAAAAATAAGAAAGGCCACTTGGAAGTTGACCATCCGGCAGATGGGGCCCAAGTGTCAGCCTTGGTGGCCTGGGTGGCGTTGCACCGGGACCTCCTACAGGGCCGCAGGGTCTCCGTCCCCCTCCCTAGGCAGCTTCAGGGCCTAGCGGTGCATGAATGAGAGTAAATGAATGAATGTGAATGCGTGAATGAACGGTTCTCCGCAGGGAGTTTCCCGTGGCCATGGCCCCCAGGAGCGCGCCTCTGGCCTGTAGCCGAGGGCGGCAGCCTCCCGGGGCCTGGGCTTCAGCGGGGGTTCGTCCGCCAGGCCCGCCAGACAGAGGTGCACAGGAGCGGATGCCGGGCCCGCGCCCAGCTCCCCCGCCTCGCGGTGGTACGCGCCACTCCGCGCTCCCCGAGCCTGAGGACGCGAGCTATCCTGAATGGAAGGCGCCGAGGCCGGAAGTGGGAGGAACCACTCGGGAAGACGAGGAGGGGGGCACGAGCGCGCCGCGTCTTCATTGAGGAACCGACGCGGTGAACATGGAGTTCCATGTGCGTCTTATGTAAAAAGAGCGACGGGCACCGCAGCCAATGGACGCGCGGCGCTCTCAGGCCGGGCCCCCCGGTATGCAAATAAAGAGGCACGGCGGCCAATGGAGGGCGCCGGGGGCGGGCAAGGCGCGCGCGGTCACGTTTTCCACTATGTGACAGCGGCGAGTCAGCGGCAGCGGCGGAGGCGAGCGGCGCTGAGGTCTACGCGCTGCTCTTAGCGGCTGCGGCAACCGGCGCAGGGTCGGTGGGCAGACGCGGCGGACGCACCAGCGAACAGACGAAGGAGGACGCGGCTCCCCGGTGAGTGCGCGGCGGGGAACGCACCCCAGGCTGAGGCGTCGACAGCCGCCCGGCCGCCCGGCTTGCTGGTTACGTAACTGCCCCGGCCGGCCCGGGCTTCAGGCGGGCGGGTCTGGGTCCCGGCGGGCGGGCTCCGGGCGACGGCGGCGGTCCCTCCAGCCCACCGAGGCGCGACCCCAGAGCTTCCTGGGCCATCTGACTCCTTCTCAGCTTGAAACCAGCCTGGGGATGGGTACTGTTATCCCCATTTTGCAGATCAAGAAACTGAGGTTCAGAGAGGTTAGGCAACTTGATTATGGTCACAGCGCTACTCAGGGACTGCACCAGACTGTCCTTGTCTAGACGATTTGTGAAAATGAACCCTCCCTCCCCCAAAGGAGAGAGGACAGGGGACGGCCACGGCAGCCAAGGGTCAGTGCAACTGCCCCTGGAACATGGAAGGCCCCTTGGGGAGCTGGCTTCCTGCTCTGAGGCCAGACAGCCAAATTTCCAGCGGGGGGTGGGGGGCGGGTCACTGATGGACACCGGCCTAGGAGCCCTACCTGGACAGCCCGTGGGTCCCCTGGAGTGCGTCTTCAGAGACAAGGCGGCCTGAGAACCCGATGTGTACCCCCTATGCCCACCCCGGACCGCCCTGGACTTACTCTGTCTCCCCAGGTTGGGTAGAAAGGCGGTCCCACGTTGTGATACAGTAATCACACCATCCTTCTAGGGTGTCCCTTGGCTGCCAAGCCACGGACATGGACCGGGGGGAGTGGGGGAGGGGGGCAGCCTGCTAAACCCTCCAGGAAGGCCAGGGTAAGGGATGACAACTTGGTTGCCATGGTTTCTATCACCCACACACACACAAAAAACCAGTTTGGGAAGCTGCCTTACAGCGCAACGGAGCCATAAAGTACCCTGGAAATCATCCAGGGTCACCTCTTGACTTGACAGGTGAGGAAACTGAGGCCCAGATGCCTGCTGGGCATACGTCATGGCAGGACCACACCCGGGCTCAGGGTGTCTGCAGGGTCCTCCATCATCCTGAGGGTCTTGACCTGGGTCAGGATGAGCTTCCGAGGTTCTACGAAGGCCTGAAATTGGGTGCTGAATCCTGAGTGGGCTGAAATCTGGGGGGAGGGGCCTCAGGTCCCCCAGATGTGGAGAACCCCAGCACCATGGCAGAGCCCCCATGAGTACCTCTGTCACCTCCCCCATCCGACACAGCAGGGCCACTGGCTTCTCCCCGACTGCACCCAGAGTTTCTGGTCCCTGGCTGGGTTTGGCAGGGAAGGGAACAGGATTTTACCTGAAGGCTTTAATTGGTAATTGAGTTTTTAAATACAAGGCTGATCACTTTTTATAGGGTGCATGAGTAAAATGGAAAGAAGGATTCCTTATTTTTAAGTGGAGGCTGCGTGATATGCCAACACATGGATGGGAATGGTACCGTGGGTGTTCAGTTATCTGTCACTGTCATCTGAGTGTGATTTACTGGTACAGAGCTAACACAGCCCTGGCTTTCTGTGGAGGCTGGGGTGCTGGGTGGGGAAGGGGGGCCCTGCCACCAGCCAGCGGCTGCTGCTGGGTGACTGAGCCCCCCCTCTGGGCTTCAGTTTCCTCATCTGTACAGAGGGGCTCAGATTAAACCATCTTCCAGGTCTGTTTCAATTCCCAGGCAGGCTCTTGCCTTCAGGCCACNAACATCATACTTTCTGGTGAAATACTGAGCACTTGCTCCCTCGACCTGAGAGCAGGGCAGGAGGTCCACTCTGAAAACCTGTATCCGACAATATCCTGGATGTCCTAGCCCGTGCCATCGGACTGTGACGTCGAGAATGTCGTTTGCAAAGGGACAGCAGGCATATGGGTGCCAACATCCCAGACCCAGCAGCGCTGCTCAGAGATGCGCTCAGGTCCTCCAGGGGCAGGGGAAGAAAGATGGAGGCTGCACATTGATTGGTGGCAGTTCGACCTGTGTCTTCCTGGGGGAAGACATATGAGCACACAGAACACACATAACGCCCCAAAACAGTGGACAGCCTTCTCTGGATCTATATTTAGTTTACAAGCAAAAAGCCCTTCTCAGTAGGTGTCTTGCACACAATAAAGGTACCTTCTCTACACTAGTCCACAGAACACCCCACATCCAGACAGAAGCACCAGAGCCCTGCTCACCACCTGGGTCAAGGCCTTCCCAACCACAAGAGGCAGGTGGGCCTTGTCTGCAGTGACCAGAGTCTGCAGACCTAAGACACAGCTGCCATGCCTGTGTGCCCACATCTGGCAGCTGCCTCAGGGTGTCCCTGCCAGTAGCTGCCTCTGTGCCAGCCAGGGGCAGGTGCATTAAGCAGCCATCCACCAGTGCCAGGCATGAGGAAGCTGGAGAGTGAGGGTGAAGGTCAGGCATTCTCATCTGCAATGTCCCTGGACCCAGGAAGGGGGCTCGGGGGCTGGTGGACCCGAAAGATTGACAGTGTCCCCTCCATCTCCTTAGAGAGGACAAGCTGCCCCGCCCTCCCCCTGTAAATTATATTTACAGATCCGATTCACTTCCTAGGCCCCTGTCCTTCGCTCCTGCCCCAGCTTGTGGATCCACAAACCATGTGATCAAGAGGAAGCAGTGGCTACACAATGCCTGCCGCAAAGTAGTTGCCCAGGAGGAAACAGCTGGCTCACCGAGCGCATGAGTGAATGAGATAGCCGGCAAGTGGCATGGCCCAGATGCGGAGGGACCCTCCAGGCAGGGCCTGGTATGAGTGGGCAGGGCTGACTCAGGCTCCACCCATTGGAGGAAATAGCGGGGTGGACTGGACTGGGGACGGGGAGAGCAGCCTTTGGTGGGGAGGTAAGGTGAAGGCTGAGACCAGAGGTCAGCACCTTCCAGGACAGCGTTCCTCAGGCAGCTGGGGACCTGGCTCACCACCCCTTCCCCCAGGCTTCCTTCTTGCCAGCCTGCCTCCTCCGGTGCCAACAGCAATTTGCCTGGCCAAGAGCTCTGTACCAGAGGTGACGGCTAATTCCGACGGCTAATAATTTCCATGTCAGTGTAGGCTGACCAGGAAAGGATTCATTCCCCTCCCCCAACCTGAATGCCCCAGTGTGTGCGCGCACATGCGCGCACACACACACACACACACACACACACACACACACACACACTCACTCAACATCTTGGTGAGAATGGCACCCATGGACTTGGCCTGGTCCTGGGGGGTTGCACTCCTCAGTATTCTCCTGTTGGAGCTGGGATGGAGACTTCTGCCCAGGTCTGTCCTGTTCTCCAGGGACTTACACCCCATCTTAGGTGAAATTGCCTCCAAACCTGCCTCATCACCCTTCTACATTGCAAACTACTAACAAACAAAGGATCCAATGAAATGCATGTTTGCAAGCCCCCACCCCCCCAATATCCAGGTGTCAACCAATACTTGTGGAGTGAATGAAAGTGTCCAAAAACAAGAATGAAGAAACTAACTGTGAGACACTGAAATAGATTAGATTTCGAAGAGTTCTGGAAACCTATAACATTTAATTTCTAAAATAACTGATTTCACTATTTTTAATGTCAAAGTAGAAAGGAATTTAGGGAGGAAATGTGACATTAGGCTGCAGGATGAATATGGAGCAAGACCAAGAAAACTCAAGCAGGAGGAGAGCCTGCTGTGTGGATGAGCTGTCTGTTTACTCTGGTTTCCAGAACAATGGAGTTCACCGCTGACGTCAATGTATGTGAGGAAACAAAAGAGCTTTGAGGTGTGTCAGAGATGCTGGGCCTGGATTTGGGTGTGCGTGTGTGTTCCAGTGTGTGAAGGAGGTGGAGAGTGTGTCCAGGTGTCAATGTCAGAGACACTGGAGGAGGGGACACTCTCACAGTGGAGTGTGAGCCACACAGCAGGCCCCCCAGGGCTCATGTGGGAAGGCTTGTCCCGATGACCTTGGTATTTGCCCCGGTTTGCATCTGTGTCTGAGGCAGTTGCACACACACCTTGTCAAGGAGGGGGAAAGAAGTGGCTGGACGTAGGAATTCCTGAATGTGGGCTCGACTTTGAAAACTGGCAGCTTCATTTGCCTGCAGGCTCCAGATCATAAACCTTCCTTTCCTCCCATCCCTGGCCCCCAGGGGAGCCCAGAGGGAAGAATGGGACACATGGAGGGAGATGCGACAGGCCCCAGCTTCTTAGATGGCTGGTGCCCTCTCAGCCTTGCAGANAGGCCCCCACTGTTGGAGCAGCAGCCCTTTCCCCAGTTAAAATGCACACTGCTCAGGGCTGTGACTCTGTGACTTAGCCTTTGCTGTCACCAGAAATCTGAGGGAGGGGACAGAAGGAGCAGGGCTGTGGGCCCAGCTCCACGGGCGGGGCAGTGGCAGAGACCGCTGTCCGTGGGCAGCTGTACAACAGGGGAGGGCTGCTGAGATTTGACCGCCAGCTGTGGGGGCAAGGGAACCACCCACGAGGACGACCCCTTCCGAGAGAGGCCCAGCCTCTAACCACGCCTCCTCTGCAGTGTCGGGAAGAACCACGAGCACGTCCGCTACCACCCGTTCCGCATGACGCCTTACCTGGTGAAGGTGCCAGGCCGGCAGGGCGCTGAGAGCCAGCTGTGCTGCGTGCTGCTGGCAGAGAGGGTGCACTCGGGCTACGAAGGTAACGGCCAGCGCACAGGCTCCGCGGGTCCCTCACTGCTCCCTTGTTTCAGACACAACATCTGTAAGGCTGATTCCAGCCAGGCCTATCACCCAGCCTTGGGCACAGTCTCCACCTCCCTGGAGACGGAAGGCATAGCCACCCTTGTCCTCTGGCGCTCCATGGGGCCCCTACCAGGCCACCTCCTCATGCAGTTAGTAGGGCTGCACGCTGGCATCACTCACCCACATCTGGGCCATCACTGTGACCACGGGTGCCCTTCCCCTCCCCTGGCTACTGCCTACCATCCACGTAGTGAGAATAGGTCTGACAGTCCAGGACCCAGGGCCCTCCCAGCCTTACGCACCCCCAGGCCTCAGCCCCAGTTGGCCCCTCTGAAGTGCTCAGAACCCAAACCGTCCACATCCCCAAAGAAATAAAGTGCTGGGCATTCCTCGCTCCCCGCCGTGGCCCACCCTGCCCCCTCCTGGACCTCCCACCCGCCCCACACGTACTGGCTTCTGCAGCCAGGCTGGCCTCTGCCCGTCATCATGAAGGCTCTCCTTACCCGGTGACCCCTCCCGGTCCTGCTAGCTCCTCAGGCCACCCTCTCCCCCCAGTAAAACCCAAAATCTGGTTCTTCCCTTGAAGCCCAAAGGTCCCAAGACACTTGGCCACCCTAATAGTATCTTTGAGCGACCCCTCCTACTAAACTGCCTTGTGACACAGCCCTCGTACCGGCCACGGCGCTGGCCAGCAGGTCCTCACCATGGCAACTCAGCCAGTCACATGGTTTCAGAATTCTCTGACAGCAGGCACCATCTTAACTGCTGAGCCACTGGGGTCCAATCTAGTCCGTGTTCAATTAATCTTCTCTCAGTGGTTAGTGATGGCTTTTCCATTTTTTTTTAAGCTGAGCCATCCTGCCACCTGTTGGCAGCTCAGCGGCTGCTCAGCTCAGGCCGGGACTTGAACCGCTGTTGCTCAGAGCTCACACTCTTGAGCGAACTCTTAACCAACTGAGCCACTCGGCTGGCCCTAGTGATGGCTTTTCCAAAAAGGCACTTTTTTAAGTGGTAGAAATGTTTTAGGTATGTGGCTTTCTTTCAGATAGTCAGTGGGTTCCTGCATATAGGATATTCTCTTCCAAATAGTTCATAAAGATTTAGAGGGTTACTTAGATTTCAGCAAGTTGTTGTCCCTAATGAGCAGAGTCACCTTCAAGAAGGAAACATTTTGGAATTCTGAATGTTTTGTCCATGAATTTGGAAGTTGAGGAAAATTCTGGCTATAGGATTTTCTCTATGCAAATTACCTTTGCCCACCTTAGAAACTGAAGTCCCAAGGCAGTGACATCTGCTGACAAGTTTGAATCCAAATAACTAACTCACGTTTGGAAAAGAGTTAGTTCAGCTCATCTTGTTGGATGTTACAAGCCACGGAGATGCCTTCCTGCAGGAGCTTGCCAACGCCACATGTGGCTCTGTGAACGTGGATGCCTGGCTTTCTAGCTGCAAACTGGTCCACAGAGAAGCTGACAGGCTGGCCAGTGGTCCTTGGGCACAGTGCTCCCTTTGTGATGAGTGGTTGTTCAGAGCTGACTTTTTAACCTTTCTGGGCTCCCCTCACTAAAGACACATGGTGTCTCTAGTGGTGGTAATGTAACCACATTAAGTATGCATTTCTCAGAATCAGAAATGTGCAAAATTCTCTTCTTTCAGCCCCTCGAATTCCTCCTGAAAAGAGAATTTTTACCACCACACACACACCAAATTGTTTGTTCCAGGACGTGGACGAAAGGTAAGCCACGTGGCACTGTCCCCGCTGCCACACGCGCCTCATGCATTGC
Source organism: Hipposideros armiger (assembly GCF_001890085.2). NCBI lineage: Eukaryota > Metazoa > Chordata > Mammalia > Chiroptera > Hipposideridae > Hipposideros > Hipposideros armiger. The sequence continues at coordinate 6,072,997 of NW_017731367.1, read as the reverse complement.
TTGTCTTGGGGCCAATCTGCACCCTCTGTCGTCACTGTCTCGGCAGCTACTTTGTAACTGAGTCAGGCCCAGTGCATGTTCCTGCTTGTTGAAGTTGTTGAGCTGAAGCTAAGCCTGCATGTCGTGTGATAGCCACCAAAATGTGTAACTGTTTAGGCAAGGAGATAATTACGGCATTACACTAGACACCTCCTGAGATGCACACATGGTGTGAATGGGTCTTCTGGGTAATCGTTCCAGCTGAGCCTGTCTTTATTAGCCTGTTTAAACTCATTTCAAAAATTGGACACATGCGTAAAGAATGGTACGACTGGGACTGTGTGCCTGGGACAGTGTAGGATTAAAGCTGGGACACCATTGGCAGGATCCCAGCAGAAGTGCACCTGCTGCCGCGTGCCACAGGGAGGCGTCACCTCCATCCCTCTGCCCAGCACCCCTTTCTGGGTGTCCCACCCAGGGTGCTGCAGCTGGGGGAGCATAACGTTCTGAGCGGGTTCTGGATTAGCTGGCATTGGACCAGGGCCCTGGGGGGCCTTCCCCAGCCCCTCCTGCGCTGATACATGGAGACCAGACATGCTCCAGGCTGCGGGCAGTGGTCGGGAGAAGTCTGCTCAGAGGGCACGCTGGAGGGAGACCGAGAAGCTCCAGCCAGTATGCTGCGCTTTCCAGAAGCAGCCCAGGGCGCCTCCCCAGGCACTGTTGAGACTTGGGTCCCCCCACGTCCCACTGCCCACCCCTGGTGCAGGCCACCGGGCCTCCTGGGGAAGTTCTGCTCTCAGGCGGCCAGGGATTAGCAGCCTCCAGCCCCAGGCTGCTCAGAACGACAGAGAAACAGCTTTCAGGTGCAG
>NW_017731367.1:6062389-6065909 GCF_001890085.2 Hipposideros armiger | reverse complement strand
TGAGACTCCAAAGCTCATGCATTTTTAAGTGACCCATAAAGGAGGCCCTTGGAGGTCTGAGGAGCGGGGGCGAGTCAGCCCTCCCCTGAGCCCTAGCTCTCAGTGACAGCAATCAGCCGGGCGGCGGAGCTGGCCTGGGGAACAGAGCTCCACTCCTTGCACCTCCTTCCTCCAGGACCCCCACTGCAGCCCTGAGCTAGAGGGCGCCCCCCCCAGTCCAGCAGCATTCGAGGCAGCTCCCCAAGCACCTCAGGAGAGGGACATGCCAGCCCAGGTGACAGAGGAAGAGGGGTGCAGGGCCCCTTCCACCTCCCAAATCAGCCCAACCCAGACACCAGGGGCTCCGTGCCCAAGAAGACTGAATGGACGATGCCCACGGGGAATCCACACACCTGGGCTCCTTTGGCAGTGGAACCATGTGTGTTTCTTCAAGTAATATCCTGTTTGGACCCCAGTATATGTGAGGGGAAGTAGAGTCGAGGTGGTCAGGGCTGAGTGCAGGGGCCCCTGGCCCTCCAGCTCCCTGCCCGTCTGCCTGTGCCCCTTCCATCCGGGGCCCTGAAGCGTTCTCCCCTGAGCCGTGTTCTTCCTCTCCAGGATATGTTCGCTGCGGCCGTGTCCCTGGTCACTGGGAAAATCCTGTACATCTCCAACCAAGTTGCCTCCATCTTTCACTGTAAGAGGGATGCCTTTTATGACGCCAAGTTCGTGGAGTTCCTGGCACCCCACGACGTCAGCGTGTTCCACAGCTCCACCACGCCTTACAAGCTTCCTCCATGGAGCGTCTGCAGTGGAGCAGGTGACGGCCCTGCTGTGGCAGCATAGGGACGGGGGAGGGGAGCACGTCCTCCTTCCCAGGGTGTAGGCCAGGCGGGGCCTCCTCGCCTCTGCCCGAGTCCCGCACTACCAACCTACCTGCGGGGCTGTGGTCACCCTCTCTGCCCAAGGCAAAAGAGAAAAAGTTGTTTGATCAGGTAAATTTAGAGCGAAAATGGTCTCTTCATCGATTTCAGAGAGGGAAAACCATTTCAGAAGCTTTTAAGAAAGGTTAGGCATTTTGGAAGGGAAGCTATTCGGAGAAGCTGGGGTCTTGCCGTGAGTCCACAGAGTGTGGGAGAGGACTGGGGCACAGCTGCAGGCGGCGGCGTGCCGGGTGGCAGATGGCAGAGTGACGTGGGAACACGCCTCGCCTTAGCCAGAACGGCCCCTGGAATGTGGCCTGTGGTTCCCTCCTGGGCTCAAACCGTGCGCTTTCCAGACGCCGCAGCTCAGGTTCATGTCTGCGCCCCGGGCCGTGGGCATGTGGGGGTGCCCACTGTCCGTCCTGCCTCATGCCGGCTTCTCACCCTAGCCCGCCGTCCCAAATCCCAGCAGCCAGGCATGTCTGCCTCTGGCCTCTGCCCATGCCTGTGCTGAAATGCCCCGGCTCCCCACCTAATTCCAGGGGTACTGCCGAGCTGAGGCTTGGTCCCATCCCTGTCTGGACTTTCCCCAAAGCACCACACACGTCAGCCTGACAGCAAGGCTGTTGCAGTTAACTGTGGCATGGCCGTGTCCTCCTCCTCCCCGTCCCTGGGCAGACCGAGTCTAGAAGGCTCGGGTGCTCTCCCAGTGACCAGCACAGGCCTTGCATGTAGTAGGGGCTGGAGAGGCCTGGACGACCAGACAAGACTCAGCAGAAACATGGCACAGAGTCCCGGCATAAGGGACCCGAGAGGGGAGTGTCCCAACCAGCTTGGGCCTGCCTTGCAGCTCCCCCACGCTCTCAGTGACCAGGTGGCCTGCACAAGCCCCTTTGGAAGCATAAGTCCTGTATCAGCCATCTGCCCGCCCCTAAACGAGCGTTCACTCCTCGTGGGGCTCTGACTGTTCAGAGCTGGGCTCGACCAAGGGGAAGAAGCACTAAGGAGCCATCTCTGTGAGAGATGAACAGGAAACAGATGGGCGAGGCGTCCCCAAGACAAGCTTGACCTCAGTGATAAACTTGACCAAAAGCAGCCCTGGCCCCTCACCCACAGCTGCCCATTTCATCCTTGGCTTGTGGGTCAGCTTCTCGACTCACATCAAAATTCTGTCACCTCTGCTGTGCGACAGCTGTACCTTCCTGGTGACAAACAACCTGGGCCCAGAAGTGCAGTTTGCTGTCGGGTGACTCATAGAAGAGGAGACAATCGCTTTTGGTTTCAGAAACAGAGCCGTCCACTTTCTCCCAAAATACCAACCCCAGGACGGAACGGTCAGATCAAGGAAGATTGCAGGGCATATAAGAGGAGGTGGTCAGTGCTAAGCCTCTGTGTGGAAGGGAGACCACTCTGTACACGGGCTCAGCATGACTGTCTCCCTGACGGTCGTGACCAAATGTTTGTGTGAATAAGAAAGAAGGGCCAGGTGACTTCTCAGAAGCCTTTCCGGCCGGTAACTTTATATCATTTTTCCTAACTAGTGTGTCCTTTTCCTCATTTCTTTTGAGGAGAGGAAACTTTATGTGAAAGATCAAAGTCTAAGATTTCTTTTTAAAAATTCTTTTATTATGGAAACACCATTCCCTCACCTGTGATGAGGTCACCCAGTTGACCTCGTGTTTTTATTAGACATTTTAAATTTTAAAGTAAGTTAGTATTTTAGCAAAAGGATTGATGTAAGCTTTGAAATGCCCCAATTAGAACTGAGTATCCCCCCAAATCTGTAGATTGGAATGTTTAGGGCTTTATGTGCAAAAATTCTGCACGTCAGTCTGTGTGTCTTCAGAGGTAAATTGTTGATTAGTTGGTGTGTTTGCGGAGGTGTTGGGCACCACCTCAAACACATGAGACTTCTACGCTGCGTCATGTGTATGCGCCACACGCGTGAGCTGTGTTCTGCTGTAGTCAGAGCTGTGATGAGAGCTCTTGGGGTGCTCTGCTTCCTGCCTGGGTCGCTGGCATCACACCTGGTCTCTGCCTGCGCTGCTTCTCTCTGAAAGAAAGATGGGGTGCTGTCTATATTTAGTCGTGTAACTGATGGGTGCCTTTGGGCCTTCTCTTTTAGAGTCTTTCACTCAAGAGTGCATGGAGGAGAAGTCTTTCTTCTGCCGTATCAGGTAAGCCCAGTTACTGGTTTTCCTAAATTGGGAACGGTACAAACATTTCATCGTAGGCACCTCGTGGGAAGTGGGGAAGCACAGGGTAATCCCCATCAGTCTCTGCTCCGCTCTAGGGGCAGGGCGGCTGTGCAGGAGGCCCGGCCACACGGTGTGCGTATTCCTGGAAAGTGCATGCCAACACTTTGCCACAGCTGCATTTTATGTGTGCACGAGGCGTTAAGACAATGTGGTCAGGTGTGGTCATTAGCAGTCCTCGTGGAGAAGGGCAGCCTGAGGAACCTGGCCTTGGCGTCCGTCACCTAGGAAACCGGCCAGAGGGCCCTTACCTGGGGAGTCATGTACTCCGTCCGGGGTCTGTGAGGACCCCAAAACACGTGCAACCTTTGGGTAGAGTGTGCATTTTTCCGGAGAGAGCCCCGTAGCTTTTCCAACAGGTTT
>NW_017731367.1:6037368-6058914 GCF_001890085.2 Hipposideros armiger | reverse complement strand
GGGGAACAGGGAAGCCTGACTCAGACCCCAAGGAGCGTGTGCTTCCACACGACCCAGAGACTAAGGAGAAGGCTGAGCTGCAGCTCGGAGGAGGAGGGGTCCGGTCTGCAGAGGACGCTGGACACTGCAGAGGGAAAAGGGCACCACAGAGGGGCCAGGAAACCACACCACAGGGGATAGGACACCACAGGGGACAGGACACCACAGAGGCCGAAGGGGCGCTGCAGAAGTTTGACACAAAACTTTCTCTCGGAAAACTAACAGCTCAGAGAAGACGTGCGGGCACAGAGCGCAGGTCCCTGGCCAATAACGGCGACACCCAGGGGAGTCACAACAAATGTGACTAGACACGGTGGCCAGAGTGATAGGAGAAGGAAAACCTCTTCCATGGGAAAGGTACACGCAGACAGGATTTCCAGGTCCATGCCAGCCCACCTCTGGCCAAACTTAGGAATGACACAAAAAAAGAAAAAGATTTTAAAAGAAGAAAAACAAAAACATTTTCATTATTTCTTCTTTCAGGAAATAAGACACAAAGCTAAATCCCCCAGCCTGCACCGGGTAGGACTTGGTAGGGCCCTGTTTTTGTATCACAGACCCATGGGGATGCTGTCAGCTTAATTCAGTTAATCATTAATTAACTGAAAGGCTGTTTGTTAGCCTGACTCCCACATTTTGATCCTGAGAATGTGGAGTTTGTCTCTTTCCCCATGAATGGAAGGTTTTGGAGGTGACCTGCTGCCCCATTTGGGGGCTGTTCTCTGCACGGTGTCTGGAGTGCAGGTGCAGGGCTGCGCTGGGCGCCGCTGCCGTGGTGACCCTGTGTGTGTTTGCCTTCCAGGGCAGTCCCCCTCCTGGGCTACCTACCTCAGGACCTGATCGAGAGCCCGGTGCTGCTGCAACTGCACCCCAGCGACAGGCCCCTGATGCTGGCCATCCACAAAAAGAGTAAGTCCCCTTGTCGTGGTCAGCCCTGCAGGCTCTGACACAAGCTAGTGTGCTCCTGGGGCTTGTCCTGAGGTCAGCACCCAGCAAAGCCAGTTGCCCCGTGTCCCGCCTGAGTCCTGGCTGACTGTGGGTTCCTTTCTGGCCCGAGTGGCATCCTGTTCTTACTGTTGGCTTCCTGGGAAGGTGGGCAGAGGGGGGGCAGGCTTAGCTGTAGTAGGGAAGGTCGTGACCAGGCTGGGGTAGTGGACAGCACGAGTGCCTCATGCCCGGCCACACAGATACAGGCGACACTCGGAGAAGACCATTGAAGCTGGCAGAGATGGGAATCATGACTGTGTAGCCACGCTGCCAGAAGCAACCCCTGTTGCAATTTAAAGCAAAGCAGAGATTGAAAGCGGTGGCTCAGAACAGGTCTCGGTGGCTCAAGTGACGCCGAACTCCAGGGCATCTCGGCCGTCCGTTCTCTTCCCGGAGCCCTGGCTGCGTCTCCGCGCCCTGACCCCTGCTCGCTCTCTCCTAGTCATGCAGTCCGGCGGGCAGCCTTTCGACTATTCGCCCCTCCGGTTCCGTGCCCGCAACGGGGAGTACATCACGCTGGACACCAGCTGGTCCAGCTTCATCAACCCCTGGAGCAGGAAGATCTCGTTCATCATCGGGCGACACAGAGTCAGGGTGTACGTGCTCCCAGACCCTGTGGGGCGGGGCCTGCCTCCCCTCCAGCAGATGGCGTGGAGCACCTGGGAGGCCAGGCCCAACTCACCTCCCATACCTGGGGTCACCTGCCCCCTGCCCCCAGCTGGGAGGGACCTGGTTGAGGTGGAGCAGTGAGCAGGCCGGGGCAGCCTGGGGGCTGCAGGGCGGAAGTGGGGCCCTGAAGGGGTGAGCAGCAGCCGACTAACAGACCGATGAAAACCATGCAGGGGCCCTTTGAATGAAGACGTGTTCTCCGCTCAGCCGTGTGCAGAGGAGAAGGTCATGCAGCCCGGCGTTCAGGAGCTCATGGAGCAGATCCACCGGCTGCTGCTGCAGGTGGGTGCCCCTGGCGGACACCCCGCCCCGTAAGCAGCCTGAGTGCTGCCCTGAGTCCTGGGGTTGCCACCACCCCCCGGCCTGTCTCACTCCAGTCTGCACCCTGGTGCCTGTTCTCTGTTCCACCCACTTGGGCTGGTTTGGGCAAAGTCTGCGCCAGGCCCCAGAAGGTCCGGCACACCTATGGCTTGCCCAGTTTGTGGTAGCCCCAGCCTTGCACTTTTGGGGTGTCTGCCTCTGAGCTACAACCCTGGGCTAGCGGTTGAAGGACATGCCCAGATTCCTGTGCCCAAACTGGTGCCTCAAGTCCTGGGCGCCAGCCCCACACGTGGCCTCCCACAAGTGGACCAGAATCACTCCATCCAGGGTGCTGTGCTGGCACCAAGGGACACTTGAAAACCCCTGTCCCCTGTCTTTGGGGACCTAGTACTCAAGAAAACTCAGCACGAGCATAGGGAACCCCATGGCCTAGCAGCTTTCTGCTTCTCGGTCCCCACACTGGTGAAGCTGTAATGCATCAGGTGTGGTTCCTAAAACCCCTCGACAGACCCAAGAGGGCTCGCACCGTGTGAGCAGACGGGGTGGTTCAAAGACCTCTTAGTGGGGTCTCCCCAGGAACTAGCGTCTGGGCGGAGGCTGGGAGCCTCATCCTTGCCCAGTGCCCCGGGCTGGTCACGGCCTCTCTGACACCAGCGTTGGGGGGACCCACATGCCCCAGCCCTGCACCTACATCTGTCTGCTCTCTCCGCAGCCCGTCCCCCACAGTGGCTCCAGCGGCTACGGGAGCCTGGGCAGCAATGGGTCCCACGAACACCTCATGAGCCAGACCTCTTCCAGTGACAGCAACGGCCACGAGGACGCCCGCCGGAGGAGAGCCGTAGGTCCCCCTCTGTCCCTGAGAACCTGTCTGTGTGCACATGGGAGTCACAAAGCATGTTTAAAACACCCCTGCTGGTTTCTGAAGCCTTTACAATCTCAGCGACCTCTGGCTATGCCCTAAACTCTTCCCTGGGACTCACTGTATAATCTCTTAGGAGTTGAAGCAGCCAAAAACTGTGGTGAGAGGTTCTGATGAAAATTAATTGAAGCGGGCAAATCAAGCCAAAGGGCAGATGCAGCGTAGTGCAGAAAGGAGGAGATGGAACATGCCTGTCCGCTCTCCTTCCCACTGTTCTTTCGGGTATCAAGGCCGTTTCTCTAGCTCCGCGCCTCACACTTATTCTCATCCAGAACTTCCTTTTCCGTAGCTGAGCTATTCCTGCTTTTCTCTGTCCTCACTGTGGGGGCTGAAATCTCTGATAGTGAATAATGTGCTCGTTTTGTTTTTCTTCAAGGAAATTTCAAAAAATGGTAACAAGGTCAAAAACAAAAGTCATTATTCCGGCGAATCTGGAGAACAGAAGAAAAAATCTGCTACAGGTAAACAACTGTTCACCATTTCCTCAGTAAAACTATAGTCTGGCAAGGTGGGACCGCACTTTCTTGAACTCTGGGTGGCAGGGAAGTGGCATTGTAAGTGTACAAACCCCCTGCCCTGTTCAGCCGGCCGCACGGGCCTTCACTCATTCCACACATAGACCCACATTTCTGTGCAGGCACCTGGCACCCTGCAGGCCGGCTCTCCTCGCACACAGTGGCCATAGGGCCACGTGCTCACACCAGGGGAGCTGCCCAGCTGTCCTGCAAACGCCCAAACCCTACCCCGTCTGCAGTGGAAAATGAGAAAAAAGAGAGGGCCACCCTCTCATGTGGGGTCCCCCAGCACAGGGTGGGGACTGTCAGCCCACCCCTCTGCAGCCTGATCCCACCTCCCCAAGTCACAAGTTCATCCTCTCATGCTTGGGCTCCTGCTCACACGTGCACACACGCACCCCAGCCCTCTTCCCAGGTGGGCTGTCACTCATCCTTCCATCTCAGGCCTCGCCTCCTCCAGGAAGCCTCCCATGGGGAATGCTGGGGCCGGAGCTCACCTGGGGCCTGCCCCGCCTCTCCTGTTGGCCAGGATGCATGGGTGTGCACTTAGCCTTGTGGATGCGCCCCATGTGCTGGGAGACACTAGCGAGCAGGATCAGCTCTGCCCTCGTGGGTCCCCAGGGGAATAGCACGTGGTGCGTGTGGTGAGGACAAGGACAGAAGTGTCCATGGCGAGCTGCCCTACAGGCCGCCGTGATTGTTACCACCGCTGGGGCTGGGTCGTGTTGGAAAAGGTGGGCCCTCAGGAGGCAGAGAGCACTGACTGACCGTAAAGCACCTGGGATCTTATGGACCCCCAAAGTTTCAGGAGTCCATAAGAACTGGCCCCTCCCACTGCCGAGTCCCTGACCCTGGAGACAGCCCGGACCCAGGGCCACTGAGCTCCAGGCCCGGTTGACAGCATCGTCCAGGTTCCCTATATGAGGGCACAGCCGCTGGCCCCAGCAGGGCTGCCTGAGTGTCAGGCTGATACTAGGTTTCTGTGCCTGTGAAGTGAGTTCTGAGCCCCCAGCCTTATCTTTAGGTGGAAATACAAATATCAAGTGTACCGTTGGGGACACCCGTATTGACTGAAAGAACAATTGTGTCATTCTCCCAGAAATGCAACACAGTTCCCCTGCTCAGATGACAGCTGCCCGGGCCACAGAGGAGAACAGCTCAGGCGCCAGCCCACCCAAGGCCACCTTCCCAGAAGAGCTGGCCTGCAAGAGCCAGCCGGCCGGCTCCTACCAGCAGATCAGCTGCCTGGACAGCGTCATCAGGTGCGGGCACCTCTGGCCTCTCCCCTTGGTGGTCACCCGCTCTCCGGGCTCAGTTACCTGAAACTGTGACCATCCTCACAGGTACCTGGAGAGCTGCAGTGAGGCCACCACCCTGAAGAGGAAGTGTGAGTTCCCTGCCAACGTCCCCACGCAGAAGGCCAGCGACAAGCGAAAGGCCACAGGCAGCCCCGGGCCGCCTCCCGCAGGTACCGTGTTTGTCTGGGCTGTTGTTACCTGTGTGATGGCTTACGCAGGTCCCTGGGTGTCATCGGAAGGCCTGAGACCCCCTTTTTCCCTCCCCTGTGACTTCTGAGCAGCTTTGGGGACACAGTATGTGGGTGTAGGCTATTTTTGAAATGACCAAAGTAGCTTAAGAGTCAGCAACCTTCTTACAAGCTAGAGGTAAAGGGGATTCTGGAATCTGAGAGAGGGGCCCCTGGGGCTGCGGAGGCCTGGGGCCTCTCAGGTTGTCATCCTTGGGCAGGCCTGTTCCCACGGTGTCTGAACGTTACCTCAATCAGATTAACGCTCAGGCCGCTCAAACGCGAGTGTCGCTGGTGGTCATTGCCAGGATGGGAAATCGCCTTTTTGACAGAAGTGCAGTCGATAGGACAGTCGCTCTGTGGAGGAGTCTGTGCCTGTCCGCAGGGAGGAAGAGCGAACTGCTTGCCGGCACTCTCCGGGCTGCCCCCGAGCCGAGGCCCCTGACCCTGAGCCCCTGAGCTGCTGCTGCTCCGGCCCCCCCAGAGGACCCGGATGTGAGGGTTGAGTTGCTCCCGTTTCCGAACGTCCTCTCCCCAGCGCTCCCCTGTGATTAAACACCTGAGGATAGCTTGCCACATGCCAGGGCGCCTGCAGGCCACGCGGTCCCTTGGGTATTGGATCCATCTCGACAGTGGTGCTTCTTACCAAACGGTTCATTATTGTTGCGTTTTTATGTCTTCATCCATTTTTTTCTTCTAAAGAGGTGGCGATGCCCTCCACAGTGACCAGACACGCGGACGTCAGCGCACGCTTGACCTCGTTGACGCTGCCGGGCAAGGCGGAGAGCGTGGTGTCCCTCACCAGCCAGTGCAGCTACAGCAGCACCATCGTGCACGTGGGCGACAAGAAGCCACAACCTGAGCTAGGTACGCCCATCGGCTCCTGGATAATGTCGAGAGCATCCTGATTTTAACAGTAGGCATTAGAAGTTTTGACTGCCATCTTAAAACGTTCTTTAAGTCTATGCACATGCAGAAGAACCGACCACAGCCCAATAGGGGGCGCAGGAAATCCGGGTGCAGGAATTGCGGGCGGCCAGGGCCACGCCTGTCCCGATCCCCGCTGCGCTCTGGCGCCACCTGCTGGCAGTTGTCTGCTCGGGTGTAAATACGGACGGGGCTGCAGTGGTGCTGAGCCTGGTCCCCCAGGACTAATCAGGGATTCCAGAAGTCCCCCTCCTTGGGCTGAGAAAACGCTGGCACCGATGCCCCCTCTCCCCGCTGACCCTGCCCAGTCTCGCCCTCCCCTGCATGGAACCGCCCACCCCGTGTGAGGGCAGGAAGGAGCCAGTACAGGTCAGCCCAGCAGTACAGCCAAGGACGGCCTCTCTGCGTTCCCCAGAACACGCACGAGTAAAACGGGGCCTGAATTTCTTCTTTGCCTGGAAGAGGGAGATGATGAGGGAAAACGTGCACATCACAGTCGGTGTCCAGACCCCCTTCCAGGATGGTCATCGGTCACCTGCACCTGCCTCTGCACTCACAGTTCCACATGCTCCCTCCTGTGCCGCCCCGGTGGTCCTGAACCAGGAGGGGGGCATGGGTGGGTCCGAGCAACAGCCGTGCTCTAAAAGCTGAAGAGCTCAAAGCTAAAGACAGCCCAGGATTGCCCTGCACAGCAGAGGCTGAAACCCCGAGGTGCCCCAGTCTTCAGCCTGCTGGGTGGCGGCGCTCTGCTATTGCTGTTGGCCTTTCACTGTGAACTTACTCAGAAAGCTAAACAAACGAACGCGTCAGGGACCTCATCCTGGGGGCTTCGTGCAGCCTGGAGCCCAGCCCATGGCTGATCTCTTCCTCACAGGTGTGGGTGGGGCATGGCAGTTCTAAATCACAAGGGTCCTTGCAGATGAGAGGTCTGCGTCTTCTGTTACAGAGATGGTGGAAGACCCTGCGAGCGGGCCCGAGTCCCTGGACTGCCGCCTCGGCCAGGACAAGGAGCCCTTCAGGAGGCTGGGCCTCACCAAGGAGGTGCTGGCCGCCCACACGCAGAAGGAGGAGCAGACCTTCCTGCTCAAGTTCAAGGAGACGAGGAGGCTCAGCATCCTCCAGTCTCGCTGCCATTACTACCTACAAGAAAGATCCAAGGGCCAGTCCAGTGAAAGAGGTAGGTGGTGATACCCGAATGAAAGGTGGATTTTAAATAAAACTTTATTTTTAATGGTACTGAGTCAAAGTGTGAAATGTCCGCAGTTCAGCACGTGTGCATTGGTAAGATAGCTGTTGGGACCTTACTGGTGATGCAGTCTGTTTCAGTGGGACTCGTTCAGGGATGTCTTCTCGTGTTCCCAAGGGAACAGTGCTGTAAATAGCAGTGACAGTCCCAGGCCAGCCCCCTGTGGAACGCAGGCGGGGCAGTTGCAATGCTGCCATGTCGGACATTTCCTGCCTGGGTGACGGTGAGGGGCAGGGGACCTCATCCCACCTGCCCACCCATATGGGACCCTCGGAGAACCAGGCAGGCCACAGCTAATTCACCCCAAAGAGAATGAGCACAGTACTGATGGGGCATTTGGAGTCAGGTAACTGGGGAAGGAGGGTGCTTGGGCTGACACCCTAGGAGCGACGCCCTCTCCTTTTCCCCAGAAGACGTGCCTTCCTGGTCGATCTGGCTCAGGGCTGGACTGCAGCCTCCAGCCAGCCAGACTCCGTGGGTGCGTGAAGCAGCCCTTTAGGCTGAGAGCCTCCAGGTGGTCCAAAGGCAAGGGATGAGGGAGCATCGACTAGCTTCTGCACCCCTTTTCTGGTCCAGGAGCCTGGCTCCACCCCCAGCCACCCTCCCAGACCCCACAGATGAGGCTGGGCTGATCAGAGATGCCAGGGCGCTCAGGGCCTGATGCAGGGTCAGAGCCAGCGAGCCCAGGAGACACGCAGCACAGCAGCCAGCCCCCCGGGTCCCGGGGCGGACAGTGCCGTGAATGTCTGTAGAGGAGGCTGGCGCCCTCCGAAAGGATTGCTTCCCCTCCTTTTCCCTTTCTCCTCCTTCCCGGCCTAGGGTCACTGCCAGGCTGTAGGGAACCTCTGTGGAAATTACCAAAAGGTGTCCTTCCCCACCCTGGGCAGACCCACTGGCGGGCCTGGCTGGGTGCAGAGTTCCAGCTCCTCCTTGCCCCCTTGACCCAGCAGTTTGTGCAGTGCACAGACTGCACAGCTGTCCACAGCAGCAGTGCCCAGATCGCGATGTGGTGTCGCAGGGGCCCAGTGCTTTAGCCCCTCGTCCCACCAGAGGGCAGAGTTCCTGTGGGAAGAGCGCCTGAACCTCAGGACCTCCACCTGCTTGGAAGTCGGCCCTGGCCCACGTGCCTCAGTGTGCAGCACAGGCGGGCAACCCTCCTTGGCTCAGCGGGCACACCTGCCGCAAGCGCCTCCGAGAGGAAGAGCTGAGGAGCACCCATTGCCCGTCCCGCCCCAGGCTCGGCATCACCCCCACCCCCAAGCCCATAGTACTTTGGACGCTGGCCTGTGCCCGGGGGAGGCCTGGGGACATGCCCAGAGGCCCCTCTGTTACCAGTTGAGTCCCTCCAGCCTCCTAAAGCAGGCCTCATCTCAGCAGCACTTGTCACTGGAGAGAAAGAATTTGGTTCCAAGGGCACGTGCCCCCTTCCCCACTTTGACTTCCGCTCAGGGTGGAACCACAGGCTTCATTTGATGGGGAAACAGGAAACATCTCTTTTTAAGGAACGATAGTGGTCAAGCTCGTAAAATTGAAAATGAAGCTTAGATGACATCATATTTCACAACCCAATATTGGGGAATGGCATAGAATTGCCAGCTTTTTAATTTTATTTTTGGATAAATAAAATCTTTTTAATACCACTTATCACCACCATTATCAAAAAAGAAAGGACATTTTGTAATGCCAGAAGAAAACAAGACTGTGATCTTGCAATTCAGGGTGGTCCTTTGAATTGATCGAATTTAGTTTTATGGAACTTACCATTTTGCCCCGATTGTTCTCCCTGCACCGAGGGTCAGGGAAGCCACATGGGAGACTCTGTGGCCCCCAGGCTGGCATTTGGGAACAGGGGGCTGTTGAACTCAGAGGTGCCTCCAAGTTTCTGAGATTCCACAAGTCTCGGACAGTGGACATAACAGGAACCCTACACATTTATACATTTTAACTCTGGTGGTTTTTCCATTATTGAAGCTGCTCCTGGAGTAAGACACACCTCGGGAGTGGACTCATCGTGGAAAAAGTCTGGGAAGAACAGAAAACTGAAGTCCAAACGGGCCAAGCCTCGAGACTCCTCTGAGAGCACTGGGTCTGGCGGGCCCGTGCCCCACCGGCCCCCGCTGGTGGGCCTGAACGCCACAGCCTGGTCACCGTCGGACACCTCCCAGTCCAGCTGCCCCGCGGTGCCCTTCTCCACCCCGGTGCCAGCTTACTCCCTGCCAGCGTTTCCAGCCCCAGCCATCGTGCCGGCACCCGGGACAGTGGCAGCGGCTCCGGTGGCTCCCCATGCCAGCTTCGCGGTGCCCACTGTGCCCATGGACGCCCAGCACGAGTTTGCAGTCCAGCCTCCGCCCTTCGCTGCCCCCATGACCCCAGTCATGGCGTTGGTGTTACCGAGCTATGCCTTCCCCCCAGTGCCCCCAAACCTGCCCCAGGCCTTCTTCCCCGGCCAGCCAAATTTTCCATTTCAAATCCCTGCGTCGCAGCCCGAGTTCTCTGGTCGGACCTCACAGCCGTGCGCTTGTCCTCGGGCAGAGCGTGGGCCACCAGTGTCACGTGTGACCACCCCGGCTACCCCTCTGTCAGCTGCCGGGCCCACAGGCCGGGCCTCCCCGCCACTCTTCCAGTCCCGCGGCAGCTCACCCCTGCAGCTCAACCTGCTACAGCTGGAGGAGGCCCCCGAGGGCTGCCCTGCAGCCTCAGTGACAGCGGGGACCACAGGTGCAGGGCTGGACTGCAAACCTGGCACATCCTGGGACTGGCAGCCAAAGGCACCGCCAACAGTAAGGGTCTCCTGATGTTCTTTCTCTATAGCAGGTCAAACGCACGTCCTCTCTCAGGCGTGGGCGATGTGCACACTGAGGTTCCCCCAAGCATTTCCATTTTGACGTAAAAACATGTGCTAGGAGTTACCGTGTTCCGGTTAAACAGCCCTATCAGAGTAGACTAGTGGGCTTTTTATTGTCTTGGGCTCTGAATGAAGAAAGATAGATCGACTGTGTGACAGTAAGTGCAGAGGACTTCATGACTTGTTGTCAAGGGCCTCAAAATGTTAAATGAAAACTTCAAGGATAAAGCATGACCAGGCTAAATGCCAGAGCTCGGGCTCCTTGGAGGGCGGTGGTGGAAGAGGCGCTCACTGCCAAGGGCGAGCAGGGGAGCTCCGAGGCCAGCACCGGCGCGCTCCCAACCTCCCCGGCCTCAGGAAGTGGCGGGCGTGCTTAGTCAGTGGGACTGTTCCCCAGGCAGACGCGGAGCCCGAGCTGAGGCAGTGTCATCGGCAGGTGCTCCGAGGGGCAGCTGCGTGGGGCTCCCCTGCCTTGGCTCCCAGGAGAGGAAGTAGAACCTCCTGGGCCCACATCAGCTCTCCCTCCCAACTCCTTCTGGGGTCCTGGACCTACAGCCCGGGGGCCAAGGGCCAGAGGGCCAGGGCATTCCCAGGCCACCCCCACTCTGGGGGTGCAGGAGCAGGGAAACCAGAGCCCACCCCTGTGAGCAGCAGCCTCGGGGTGCTGTGGAGGTCACGCAGAAGGCTTTCCCCCAGGGATCCCAGAACTGCTGTCTTGGGTGCCTCTCTCCCAAAGTTAAATGTAATTAGATGGCGTCCATGGACTATAGTGCCAGAAGCCGCACAGCTGTCCATTTGGCTTGTGAAGGGAGGACCATCAGTGTGAGGAGGACGTGCTTCACTGTGTCCCCGCGTGACCTTGTGCAGACAGCCGCTCTGCAGCTCCTCCTGCCCCCGCTGGGGAGCTCCGGGGAGCTGAGTGCTGACTGGGTCCCCACTGTCCTGACTGTGTCGTCTCCATTTCCAAAGCGTGCTGAGCCCCCAGACGCCCAGAACAGTGACGCCCTCTCCACGTCCAGCGACCTGCTCGACCTCTTACTGCGCGAGGACCTCTACTCAGCCGCAGGGTCAGCCCGGTCTAGAAGCGGGGCCTCCGCCACCTCCGGATCCCTGGGCTCTGGCTCACTGGGCTGCGATGTGTCCAGAAGTGGGACAGGTATGTTGGTGGCGGTGGGTGCACCTGAGTGCTGGGGAAGCGGGCGTGTTTTAGGCCAGGGATTTCTGGTGCGTCTGCAAGATTCTCACATGAGGTACCTGGGCGTCCTCGACTTCTCCCACACTCCAGGGACCCAGCTACACCTGAGCCACAGGCCACATGTGCTCAGGGCCCAGTACCAGGTGCACACCAGGCCCAACAGGTGTCCAGCTGGCGCTCAGAGCCCACAGTGGTTCAGACAGGTAGGCAGGTGCTGGTCCTGCCCCAGCTGTGCCCCGGGTGGCGAGCTCTCACCTGGTCGCCGTGTGGCCATCACGGCAGTCTGCACGCCCCGCTGGCCCCTGCTGGACCCTCAGGCTCCCCGGGCTCCCAGGAGAGCCGGTCATGGTTCACCTTCCTGAGTTGGTTCCCGTCAGTGAGCCTAGCATGTGAACCGCGTGCTTTACCCGCCGGACCACTCAAGTGTGACAGGACCCGCTGTGACAGGACATACACACTCCCCGCAAACCCAAAGACCCCTGCTCCCCTGGAGTGAGCCTCCGTGTCCCCTGCACCAGCCGGCTTCTCTCCCTGCGGGGTGCTCACTGGAGCACGCTCCGCTCCGGGCCAACTGCCATCTCTTAGGAAGCCAAAGCTGGCTTCTCTGTGGCCTGGCTCAGTCAAGAGGGCGTTAGCACTAGGGCAGAGGTGCACGATTACTAAGACAGGGCCCCGCTGGGCTGCTTGGGGACGGGGAGGGGTGGTCAGGACAGCTACCGCCACGGTACTAGCTGACAGCCCATATTTAATCACCCAGGTAATTCCAGAATTGGGAAGACAGCAACACAGGTGCGAGCCCCACAGTGGGACTCGCGGCCCCCAAGGCTGCCATCACTTACATGAGCACAGGATGCAAGGGTGGACTTGGCGACAAAGGTTTTGACCCATTCCTTTTGTGTTCTTACAGGCAGTAGTGACACAAGTCACACCAGCAAGTATTTCGGAAGCATTGACTCTTCAGAGAACAACCACAAAGGAAACGTGAGGGCAGCCATGCGGGAAAGCGAGCGCTTCATCAAGTATGTCCTGCAGGACCCCGTCTGGCTGCTGATGGCCGACACGGACGACAGCGTCATGATGACGTACCAGATGCCTTCCCGGTAACGCTCGCCTCTTCCTAGGGACACGTCGGGGCTGGGTTAGGGTTCCCCAAACAGGCCCCCGCGTCGGGGAGGGCTTCCTTCGGAAAGCCTCCTCTCAGGCTGAGTTGAGTGCAGCACAGAGAGAAACAGGGTTCTATAGGTGGTTCTGCTGGCCCCACAGAGCCCTGCGGTGTGGGTGCTTTACCCGGAGTGGGGAGTGAGGGAGACGGGCTCCCGGCGACCCTCCAGAGTGTCCTCCTTGACGTTTACGAAGCATTTGTGCCAACACCGTCTCTTTTGCTCTGTGGCCCAGTAACCCTATGGGGCACATGGGGTGTGTCTCAGAGACGAAACCAAGGGTCAAGGGAGGTGACCAACCGAGCCCACCAGCTGCTCTGTAGTGACCCCGGGTCTGTGCCCCAGCTGTGACTCCTCCATGTCAGGCTGCTCTAAGGAGCCATCGTGGTCCCGGCCCCTGTGAGGCTGCAGGAAGGGAGAAACACGGGGAGGGAGGACTAGCTGACGCTGAGGCTCAGGACGGCCGGACCTCTGGTCGGGAGGCCAGGCTGTCTCCAGGGAGGGCAGCTTCAAGCCGGCCCAGCGTTGGCAGGAGGCAGGGGACGGGGTTCTACCCACCGCCTCCCGGCAAGAGCCTCCCTGGTTAACTGCGCTGCGCAGAGCTGAGCCTCTGCAGGTACCCAGCTCCCATGTCTAATTGAAAGTCAAATCAAAATCGTGACTTGGATTAGCATCTTAATAGAAAAACCACAGATTTACTAGGGAGATTGTTACCTTAAATAGGGTAATCTACTTGAAACGAAGAGGAAGTTTGCACTAAACAAAATCATCTGAAATTCCATTATTGATACTGAAAGAGTTGGTAGAAAACGAGTGTGTTCTTTAAACAAAACCCTTGAGACCTTCTAAAGCTTACCGATTTGTGCTTTCGCTGTGAAGAAACATGGAGGAGGTTTTGAAGGAAGACAGAGAGAAGCTGAAGCAGCTGCAGGCCCTCCAGCCCAGGTTCACGGAGAGCCAGAAGCAGGAGCTGCAGGAGGTCCACCCGTGGGTACGGCTGGGCGGCCTGCCTGCGGCCGTGGACGTGGCGGTAAGTTCACGGGACCGCTTTTCTGACATCACAGGAAAGGGGCCTGTGATGGGGACGCGCGGCACTCTGCAACTAGTCTGACTTTAAAACGTCCAAAGTTAAAAGGCTATCGACAAAAAAGATAGGGCGACACTGTTAAGTCAACCTCAAAGAACTGGCTTCCGGTGGCTTTTCAACATTGTTCCCAAAGAGGTCTTCGACATGTCGAATCTCAATTGTGTGCTGAAATTTGAATTTTTTTATTTCTTCCTATTCTGTTTTCTAGTTAAAAAACAAAACAAAACACCCCTCTGTCATAAACCAACAGCCACGTAGACCATTAAATAACAGTGGGAATATGAAACTTGCGTCCCTAACTCTCAGCAGGCCTGTCCCCCTCCAGCACCTCTTCTTTCTCTGTTCCCTCCAAGAATATCCCAGAATCCACTGCGGCTTCTGTCCTTGTCCTACGCGGCCCCATCTAGTGGCATCTAGGACAGTTCGCTCCCTTGGCACCGGCCCCGTGCGCTCAGGTTCAGGGCTCTGGCCTGCTGGTCACCTGCTGCCCGCTCCAGGCCCGGGGTTGGCAGCTTTCCTCTGTCCACACTCCCCCTGGAACTGTCTTCTCTGGACTCCTGATCAGAAAAAGCATCTATGTGCTGAGATGCTTTAGTGTCCACCTCCAGTCTGGCCCTCTTGACCTGTCCAACTACCCTCAGAGAGAACCTGCCCCACACGCTGTCCTCCCACCCCGCTCAAAGGCAGCTCCATATGCCGTTTGTTCAGGCCACAGCCCTTGTGTCGTGCTGGAGTCCCCTCCCCTCCCACCCCGTCCTCCCCTCTAGTGATCCATGTCGGCTGGACCTTCAAGCTAGATGGAAACCAGCCAGCACCTCCAGCATCACCAGCCTGGTCCAGGCCACAGTCCCTCCCCACCGGGATTGTCACAGCAGCCTCCCAGCTGTACTCTCTGATCCCTTGTCCCCTACAGTCAGGTCTGTCACCCCTCAGCTCAGATCCCTTCATAAAGTGCCACAAAGCCATACAGACCGGACCCGCCCCCGTGCCGTCGTCCAGCCTCCCCCTCTCCCTCGCTCTCCTCTCCAGCGGCCCTGGCCTCTCGGCTGCTCCTGACCCGCCCAGCAGGTGGCTGTCCTTCCTCTGCCTGGCACCCTCTCTCCTCAGACAGACACATGGCTCGCTCTGGCTTCCTTCACGTCTGTTTTCCACACGCCACTGTGTTAGTTATCTATTGTGACATAGCAAATGACCCAAACAGCAGCTTAAAACAATAAACGTTTCTCATCTCCCACTGTTCCTTCGGGTCGGGAATAGACCTGAGGTTGAAAGCAAGGGATTGGCCGGGGCCACTGTCACCCAGAGGCTGGATTGGGGCGGGAGGACGCAGTTCTGGGGAGGTGCCTTCCCACGTCTGTCAGGTCGGCGCTGGGTGCTGGGTGCCGGCGGAGCCTCAGCTCCTCGCCACATGGGGCTCTCCACAGGGTGGCAGGAACATCCTCGTGGCGTGGCAGCGGCTTCCCCAGGGAGACGAGGGAGCCGCAGGCCAAGAAGTCACACTTGTCCCCTCCATCACCTCTTCGTGAGAGGCAGTCATTACGTCCAGCCCACGTCTGAGGGAGGGGAATGGCGCTCCACCTTTGGAGGGAGGAACGTCAGAGAACGTGTGGACACATTGAAACCACCGCAGTCGCCCTCTCTGTGGTCTTTTCTGAATGTGCGGTATGAAATTACAGACACTCTCCACGGCTGAGCGCCTTCCGCCTTCTCATGCGCTGTGGGACGCGTCTCATTCCGAACCCTGCTAGGATGTCACCTCCACTGGGACGTGGATTTTGTCTTGGTTCGCTGCTGAATCCCAGTACTTAGAACATGTCTGGAACATGACAGGGCCTTAACACTTAGTCGGGGAATGAACAGGTGGACAGGTACACCGCTGATGCCCCATTTTACAGATGAGAAAACTGAGGCTAGAGAAGGCAGGTAACTTAACTCCAGGTCCCACAGCAGAAAGAGGAGGTGCTGGGAAAAGAGCCTGAGCCTGCTGGCTTACGCCACCCTCTCCCTATGCAAAACCACCTCTGAGAAGGGCCCAGATGCCCCCTGGCCTTGGGGGAGCAGGCGGGGGCCCCACAGCTGAGCAACTGGCAGCTGACACCCGATCACCTGTACTAACTCAGGCGGACTACATCTTCATAGTGAAGATGTCATTTTTGTTACTGATTTCACTTTTTTTTCTTTTAAGGAATGCGTTTACTGTGAAAACACGGAAAAAGGCAACATCTGTGTGCCATATGAGGAACACATCCCTGCCCTGGGGCTCAGCGAAGTGACAGGCACCAAAGAAAAGGAAAATGGACCCCCACTGAGTCACAAAACCGAAGGGCAGACGTAACCCCCACACACACACACCTGCCCCACCAGCCTGCGATCTACATTAGATGGTGCTGGAAGGGGGGACGAGAGTTTCACGTTTGTTTCTAATGGGGAAAAAACAACATTGGTTTTTTTTTTGTTTTAGAAAAAAATAGTTTTATGAAGGGGTGACTTAAAACTGGATAGTGGGAGGGGTTTGGAAAAAATACATTTTTATATTGAACATTATAAATGTGGACTTCGGGGGACAGACAGGGAAGAGATTTTCGTTCCTATTTAACTTGAGAAAGACTGAATCCCCCTCTTTTAGTGTCGGGGAACTTGCCTGAACGCTCGCAGAAGTACCTGCCTCCCGGGAGGTGTCCCGAGGCTCTGACCACCTGCGACTCCAAGCTGAGGGCACCGGCCTCTGGGGCTTCCCCAGGGTGTGTTTGTACAGATCAAATTCTGGCCTCTCTCGGGGGCTGCTTTTTATCTAACTTATCATCTAGTCAAACTAGATGTTTTTTACCAAGTGGAGATCACAGCCTCTCCCACTTTTCTTTCAAAATGTTTTCGCGTTAAATGGTGTAATGCATAGTTTGGCAAACCAGCAGCTTCCACCTCAGGACCTGTGGTGGCAGCAGTGTCTAAGCGACATAGCTTTCGTTTGGGGCCAACAAAGTTGAAATGCCCCCTCTGCACTAACGACGCCTAGTGCTTTCAGATCCACACACGGACAGACCCTCCTGTATATTTCCACTTCATCCTGGGATCCTTTTCAAACCACGACCCATTCGTATGTTGTCGGTCATCTCCTCATGGCGACTTCCCTCTGCAAACCAGGCTGGGGTCGCTGCATTTTGCACCCGTTCATGTTTGTTACTCATCTGACACCCCCAGACATGAGCTCTGGCCCTGGCAGAGAGCAGCCGCTGCCACGGCGCCACCGTGAGCCCTCAGTGACCCGTCTGATGTTTCCCAGGGTGCTGTGAGCTCACCTCTGCCCCCGCACCCTGCGCCAAGACGTGGGCCCTCGCCCTCCGTGAGCCGGACCTCACTTGGTGCAGCTTCCGGCCTCTGAGGTAATGTCCCCTTCTGGCACTGGCACTTTCAGGCCATTGAGGAAGTGAGTGAGGCCAGTCTGTTCAAGTTTTTGCCCAATCGTGCTGCATCATATATTCCAAAGATTGTTTGGAATTTTCTTGGTCCCTGGAGTGAATGAGAAGATCCCCCGGATGAAACAATTGACTTAAAATTGTAGAAACCAAAAGGAGCAGGTTTCCCCTTGTCTTCTGCTGGAGCAGTGGCTGCTAAAACAGGTGAAGCCTCCTCATAATCCAGCCGGTTTCCATAGTGACACCATCTCATGCCTGAATAGTAATCCTATTTTTTATAAACTCAAACACAAAACACTATTTCAATTCTGTTGAATTTACAAAGTAACATCACCTTCAGATGCCTGCCGATGTGTGTGGAAATTAGATGCTGCAAACTGCTTCCTGCCTCTGAAATCTCGTCATAAAGGGATTGACCTATAGTCAAGGTTGCATTTCTGCTACCTGAACATCAACTGCCAGAACGTTCCCTACTGTTATGAATGTTTACCGTCAGCATTATCTCATTATTTCCTGTATCCTCATTGGTTGGTAACCGCGTACCTTCACCGTGCTGAGAAGTTGACAGTAGGAGCATTTTGTGAATTGTTTACATGGTGCCACGCATCGAGTCATATGTTTTCTTTAGAATGTGTGCTTACACGGGTATTATAAAACTCTTTCTCGATTTTAAACTGAGCCTTCTTTTTAATATATTCCTTAAAAAAATGTGTAAATAAGCTCTCCGAGTCTGTGTAATAACTTGCTGGACAAGTGGTTTGTTTGTGTGCAAACCAAGCTTTTTCCACCCAGTGCAATATGTTTGTTTGACTGCTTGTGTCTTTTTATGACTTTTTTGCCTTTTAGAAAATTGGTAAATAAAGCAAGTATATTTTTATTTGTATTTTTTTGTTTTGTTTTGTTTTGGTTTGGTTTTTTTAAGTAATTTTATTGGGGAAGAGTGTGTTTTTCCAGGACCCATCAGCTCCAAGTCAAGTTGTTTTCAATCGAGTTGTGGAGGGCGCAGCTCAGCTCCAAATCTAGTCGCTGTTTTCAATCTAGTTGCTGGGGGGGGGGCGGTGGGCAGCCCACCATCCCACGCGGGAATCAAACCAGCAACCTTGTTGTTATGGGCGTGCACTCTAACCAACTGAGCCACCTGGCCACCCCATGTATGTATTTTTTTTTTTTAAAGATTTTTATTGGGGAATTGGGGGGATGGGAACAGCGCTGGGGAATTGGGGAAGGGGAACAGACAAGTTGCTGTCGTTCTTCCCGGGTGAGGCAGATCAGTCGCCGGCTTCTGGACGGCCGCTCATGGCGGCTGCTGGCCGCTCATGCTGGCTGCTGGCTCCACACGGTAGACCATGGCAACGCACTGCAGCAGGGGCTGCAGCTGCCGCTGTCTCCAGAGACTCATGGCAGCCCAGCTCCAGGTTGAGCTGTTGTTCATCATCTTAGCTGTAGAGGGCAGTGTCACTGGCACTCATATGTGGGATCTGAACCGGGGTCATCTGGCGTCCCAAGCCAGTTCTTAACCATTGCGCCACTCGGCCGGCCCCCATGTATGTATTTTTAATGTAACATGGAAGAAAACCAGAGTAGAGATCAAAGATTATCAAAAGATTTTTAAAAAAATAAAAATTCTGGAAATTCTGCATTAGGGACTTTCTATCTCAAAGGCCTCTCTCATCTCCACTTGCAAAGCATGCCTCTTGCTGGTCCCTTCCTGTGTGAGTGTGTCTCTCTGACACACTCTGTACCTACGAGCTAGGGCTGGAGCTGCCGCAGCCCCTGCCCAGTGAACTTTCTGGGATATAAATCCAATCCTGTAACCCACTTCTCCCCCACATCTTTTCCCTTGCAGACGGCTGGGGTGGGGTGCTTGGCTCCGCCCCTGGCGCTACTCTCCTTGCTGTGGTAACCCGGGCACCTACTCCAGTCCCTTTGTGCCCCACCCAGGGTTGTCTGTCCCACGTGGTCTGGCTGCTTCCATGCTGGCCATGGGCTGAAGGCAGAGACGGCCGGGCCACAAAGGCCTCATGTGTCTATCAGGGATGATGCAGGCAGCACAGCACGGTCTTGTCCCACCCCACCTGTCCAGTTCCTCCTTCTACAGTGATGAAGCCATGTCCAGCCTGGGCAAAACCATGGAGAGCCATGGGGGTAACAGCAGGGGCCTGAATGACCCTGGACCCAGTGCTCCGCCTTCCAGAAGCTTCCTACGCAGGAGCGAGGGCGTCACTCTCCCTCCTGGCCTGGCTGCCTAAAGCCAAGTGATAACGTGGGGGGAGGGGGACAAAAGGCACAGCCCTCCCAGTGGGCGCAAAGACCTCTGCCAGCTGGCCCTAGGTGGCCAGATGCGGCTGTTCCACTGGATTTCCGAGTGCCTGTGGGGACTCTTAATCACATTTTTATTTACCATGTAAGCCCAAGGGCACGTCCTACCCCCTTACTTACAGGAGCTTCTCAGAGCCTCCCGGGCTGACCGCCCACAGGGGCCTAGACACCCACAGGCTGCCCACTGTCTTTGTTCCCTAGAGATTTACGGCCTGCTACCCCCTCCGCTATCTGGTCCCCCTGTGGCCACCACAGCCCTGCCCAGGCTCTGCTGCCTCTGTTCCTGGATCTGGGGATCAAAGGGCCCAAATGCTCAGGAAATCTGTGCTCAGGCGACCTTTGAAGGTGGGATGGGTCCAAGGGACAAATGGCAGGAAGTGGGTCTGCTCAGAAAGGCCATATGAGGAGGGAGTGAGGGTTTGGTGGCCCCAAGATGGAGTAGCCAGGCTTCTGGGGCGGAAAGGCCAAGCCAGCCAGTCAGCCAGTGGGTCCACTAGTGGAAACTGAGGCTGACCTCAAAGGCAGGACCTCGGGCAACTCCCAGTCCAGTCAAGACTCACACACCCCACTCCATCCCAGTGCTTTTTTCCCAAGGGCTCTTGCTCACCCTGGGGCAGATCCCAACACTTCATTTCTCCTTCCTTCAACTGTAGGCAGCGCGCCTCAATCCCAACCCCCCCACAACCCCCATGGAAGACAGGTTTTTTAGGTCCCTGGCCCTCCCTTCACCTCCTCCCTTCTCCTTCCTGGCAAACGGTTACCTGTCCTTTGGTTTCTACAGTCAACTTTGTACCATGTCCTGTAACGGTAAGTAAGCCTTCTTTGCTTTCTCTATAGATGATGCTAAATGTTGAAACCTATGAACAGTGTTGTGACTGTGAAAGAATTGGCTGCTGAGCCAAATAATGTGCTGAGATTACATTTCTCTTCTTGGGCAGCTTGTTGTTCCTGAGTTCCAAACTGCCTTTCAGTTTTTTTGTTGCGCGATTTGCCTTCATCATGTCCTCCTCCACCCCCCACATTCAGGACCCTATCCAATCAGGTGTTCTAGTCATCTTTTCCCCAAAACCCCACCCGCCCCGGGGGCCCTGGTCACCCTGGTCCAGCGTGAGCTGCGTTTCACGGAGAGCATTCTATAATACCTGTTCACACAGAATCACGGGGAATGAGAGGGGTGTGAATGAGACATCCCTGAGGGTTTTTCCATATCTCAACTCGCAAAGCATAGAAACTTAATTATAGTTACTACTTGTGTGTGTGTGTGTGGCGGGGGGAGCAGGGAGATGTCTCCTTCCCTGAGGTGATGTCTAAATAGCAAAGCAGAATAAAGTTACGGGCCAGCTTGGGGTCCACCTCTCAACCACCCCCACTTTGTCAACCCCACCAGTGGGAGCATGGAGGAAGCACAGTGGGTCTTTGAGCAAACAGGGAGGGTAGGAGGAAGACAGCTGAGTTTTCTGCTTGTGGGGGAGCCTGAGGACAACAGGGGTGATTGAAGTAAAGGAGTGGGTCCAATGCTCTGCTGGGGGAGTCTCAGGGGGCTACTTGCAGAGAAGCAATCCAGCGGCAGCACAGGGGCAGGTGACAATCAGCAGAAGCGGTCAGTGAGGTGATTCTGGGGACCTTCAAACCTCTCAGTAAACTTGCCCCGGTTGTGGGGGTCCCTCTGGTGGGGAGCCCAAAGTGAAATAGCCACCTGGAAGGCTGCCAGGCCCTACCAGCCCCACCACACTCCAGTCTCCGGGCGTCCCCTCCCCTTGCTGCTTTCCAGCCAGGCTTGGGGTACCGTCTGACCTTCCCTGCCCACCCCCTGCTTCTGTGGGACCAGGTAGATAGAGGATCCTACCTGGGACCATATCCTGGACCAGGGATGCTCATTGCCTGGGGGTACAGGCCAGACCCTGACAATCCTAATCCCGGGGGAGTAGGGGGTTGGCTGGGTAAGGTGCAGCGCCACTGTAGGGCAGGTGCGCTTCCGCCAGGTAGGTGGATAGGGGAGCTGAGACCGAAACAGTGAGGAAACAGCAATGGGGTTGGGGGGCGTCGGAGAGCGCTCCAGGCGGAAGGCCAAGGTCCGAAGGCATCTTGGCACCGCCGCTCCGCCCGGAGGCACGGACGTCGCAGGCCCGGGGAGCAGGGGCCAGGCCAGGGTCCCCAGGGCGCTCCCCAAGGGTGAGGCCCCACCCCTCAGGCACCCCACCCGCCGGGATGCCCGGCCGGCAGATGGGCCGCCTGCGGAGGGGGCGGCGGGCGTCTGGCGGACACAGGCGCGCCCGCGGGACAAAGCCGGCGGAGACAAAGGCGCGGCCAACACCTGTCGCTCTTGGCGCGGCCGCCGCTTTTCTCCACCGAAGCGGCTGCAGCTGCCAACTGTCACGG
>NW_017731367.1:6023696-6036048 GCF_001890085.2 Hipposideros armiger | reverse complement strand
CTCAGCCGCCCGTTTCCCGCAGGCCCGGAAGCCCCTAGTGGAGAAGAAGAGGCGCGCGCGGATCAACGAGAGCCTGCAGGAGCTGCGGCTGCTGCCCGGGGCTGCCGAGCGGGTGCGGGTGGGCGCGGCCCTAACGCGCCTCCCCGTCCGTCCCCACCCGGCGCCCCCGCCGGCGCAGGTGCAGGCCAAGCTGGAGAACGCCGAGGTGCTGGAGCTGACGGTGCGCCGCGTGCAGGGCGCGCTGCGGGGCCGAGCTCGCGGTGAGTGGCCCGCCCCGCCCCCGCGCGAGAGGGAAGACGTCCCCGCCCGGCACCCCTGTGCCGTTCACGACCGGAGCTCTCCCCAGAGTAGCGCGTGCCCCTCTCCTGGGTGAGCCCCGTCCCCGCGGGCCGCGACACGGCAGTCCCGGCTCACAGGGTCCGGTGCGGTTCTCTCCCTCCCATCCCTGGGCGCAGGACGCGAGCAGCTGCAGGCGGAAGCGAGCGAGCGCTTCGCTGCCGGCTACATCCAGTGCATGCATGAGGTGCACACGTTCGTGTCCACGTGCCAGGCCATCGATGCCACCGTCGCCGCGGAGCTCCTGAATCACTTGCTGGAGTCCATGCCGCTGCGCGAGGGCAGCAGCTTCCGGGATCTGCTGGGGGACACCCTGGCCGGGCCCCCTGGGGCCCCGAGTCGAAGCGGCTGGCTCACAGGAGGGGCCCTAGGGTCCCCGTTGCCCAGCCCTCTAGGCCCCGGGGACGACCTGTGCTCCGACCTGGAGGAGGCTACCGAGGCTGAACTGAGCCGCGCACCTGCGGAGGGGCCAGACTTAGCGCCGGCGGCCCTGAACAGCCTGACCGCAGCCCGCACAGCCCGGAGCGTCTGGAGGCCTTGGTGACCCACACCAGCCCGCGCTCTAGTCCCTCCTCCCTGGGGTCCAGATGTGGTGGGACAGGGTCCTCGATGCCCCTCAGATCTGCCTGCCCTCCTGTTCCAGTGGACGGCTTGTGGGGCAGTCCTGGATCACCCAACCAGTCAGGCCCCTAGCCCTGTGTCTTAAGGGAGTAACTTTTATGGACCCCGCAGCGCCAGGGGTTGGTGGGAGGGGGCTACAGGCAGTAGGAAGAATCCTGCAGAGCTATCAGGGCTCGCCTGGGTTTTCCTGTCCGGGCCTTCTCAGGCACTCTCTGGGTCAGGGGACAGAGGTGACAGGAGTGGTGCTGAGCCTCTCCTCCATGCTAGGCACTTGTGTCTGGGCAGAGGGAGCCCTCAGGCCCTGGCAACCCTGAACTGAGCAGAAGCTTGAACCTGCCACTTCAGCCAGGACAGGGCAGGCAGGTGCAGCATTGCCCATAACTGCCGGAGAGCAGTGAGGCTTTCAGTACGTCTTGCAGTTAGCACACTTACGTTTGTGTTTTAGGTTGCCATCGAATGTTCCAATTCTGTTAAATAAAGGATTTGGGAGAGTTAGTTTCCCTTCTGAAGTATTACTGAATGGTGTGGTGTCATTAATGTGTCAAGTGTGTAAATATTAAACTAAGCACGTTCTTCCTGTATCTAAAGCTGGGGGGTGTTTTTGAAACCTTTTACCCTTTGTCAGCAAAATGAGTAGAGTGATGGCAGCGGCGATGGGACACGCCTCACAGTCGACGGTGCTCCCCGCTCCCCAGTGCTAGGCAGTTCCACGTGGGTTTCCCCTGCAGGTCCTCAGGCCTGGCCTGCTCGCCCTGGGATTGTGTGCAGACTAGAGCTGGATACCATCGGCACAGGGTTTGTCCCCAGAGCAACCGAGCAATAGGGAGAGAGTCTGCCTGGACCACTCGCTGGTTCATGAGCTCCCAGGAATAAGCTGATGCCGCGTGGCTAGCCACCTGGAAGCTTCTTTCACAGATCTGTGTTTGGATCCACAAGCATGATGTCAGCCCACTCGTGTTAGGTTGTCATTTTTCTTGACTGAAAGAGCTTCAGGGTCACGGAGTGAAGTGAAGGCGGCATGGCTGCAGGCAGCTTGGCCTGGAGGTCAAACTGGGCCCAGGAGGTCAGAAACCTTGGAAGGAGGGTGACAGGACAGGTAGCTGGGAGACTGCCCTCTTGAGCTGGGTCACGGCCTGCAGCTAGCACATGGCCGCTGACAGCAATGACTGCCACAGGCACAGGGTGGCTCAGACTCCTCGTCTCCTGCTCCAGGACCCCAAAGTAGCTTGTTCTCACTTTGGGCCGGCAGTACCCAGGCCTGGAGCTAGGTGTGACAATTCAGTACTGAAACCTGGTTGTGCGCCTCCAAACGCACTGTCGCTGCCCTGGTCGTTGCCACTTCACAGCACCCCATTAATTAGGAGAATCTAGAAGTTACCGTCGATATCTTTGTTTTTCTGTCATCCCACTTCTACTCAAGTCCATTAAACTCAATTTCTAAATCCTATCTCCACGGTGTCATCTTTCCCACCACGCGAGGCCAGGCACCCTCATCTCATCGTTTACTTGGACTTGGGCAGCAGACCTAATTGGTCTCCGCACTTCCAAGGCTCCGCCTGACCTCCCCCGGCCACCTCCAGGGCCCCCTCTCTCCTGGAGCTCCGCGCTAGGCTCAGACCTTTGCTAGCGACCTGACAGCGGGTGTCCAGCCAGTCTCGCTCTGCTCCGCGCTCCGGCGGGTGAGCCATTCCTGGACCGCCCAAGGACTGCATTGCGGGAATTGGAGGGATTGGGGGGGGGGGTGCGGAGCTCCAGGCGCTCTCGGGCTGGGTTAGGGCAGCACCCTGGGCTCCGAGGCTCTGGAGACGCTCGGAGACGCTCGGAGGCATTCGTGCCCAGCGCTGGGAGTTACGGAGACCTTGGGCACGCCCCCCGCTCCGTCTCCACCCCGCCCGAGGCGAGCCAAGGGGCTTCCTGGGAGATAGAGTTCCCACCCTTCGACTTCCCTTTCCCCGAGGCCACAGCAGGCAGAAATTGGACTGCGATTCCCAGAGGCCTCCCCCGCCCGGAGGCCACACCCTCCGCAGCCGCGAGCTCCAAGCCTCGGTCCCAACTGTGCCTGCGGAGTTCGAGGGCGGCTCTGCGCCCCGCGGAGGCTGGCTTGCGGTCTCTCCAGCGTTCCCGGGACCAGGAAAGGAAGCGATGTAGGCGTCGGCGCCCCGCAGCTCGGGCGCTCCATAGCTCGAGCCGCTCATTTTACGCGAGGGGAGGAGAAGCTAGAGGGCTCCTGGCCGGCCGGGCAGTCGTCTGCGCTGGCTCCAGCCCAGGGCCGCTGGGACTGGCCCACGGCGGGAGACCCGTACCACCGACCGCGGGTCACAGGCGGCCTGCAAGTCGGGAGTATTAAAAGCTCCCAGCCGGTTCGGTTCGAAAGTGCATCCAAAGCTAAAGATGTCGAGGAAGGAGGGGACCGGTTCAGGCTGTGGATGGAAACAGGTTTCTCCAACGCACGCCGGCATGCCGAGCTTCTTGACCACGCCAGGGACCACGCCAAGGCTTTGCGCTGCATTTATTCTGCAGATGCGATGAGCACCTGGTACGTGCTGGGGACGCAGAGACCAGACTGATCAGACCCCTACCGTCGTGGACTTGCATTCTCTTAAGATGAGCAAAAGAGGGCCGGCCGAGTGGCGCGGTGGTTAAGAGCTGGCTTGGGACGCCAGAGGGCCCCGGTTCGGATCCCACATATGAGGGCCAGTGACACTGCCCTCTGCAGCTAAGATGCTGAACAACAGCTCAACCTGGAGCTGGGCTGCCATGAGTCGCCGGCAACGGCATAGGCTGCAGCCCCTGTTGCAGTGGGTTGCCATGGGCTACCGTGTGTAGCCAGCAGCCAGCGTGAGCGGCCAGCAGCCACAGTGAGCGGCCGTCCAGAAGCCGGCGACTGATCTGCCTCGCCCGGGAAGAGCGCAATGATGGTGCCAACTTGGGCCAGTGAAGCAACGTCCTCCACAACTAGACTGAAGAACAAAAGGACAGCAACTTATCTGTTCCCCTTCCCCCAATTCCCCAGCGCTGTTCCCATCCCCCAACTCCCCAATAAAAGATGAGCAAAAGAGCCCCAGGCCACTGCAAACTGCCCGTGGTAGACAAAGGCACTGCTGGGTAGATTGTAGCCGGGGAGACCAGAGCCTATCAGAGTCACGTCAGTCTTTGGGTTTAAATGGATCTGGAAGGAGGGGGGGAGGCCCAGGCTTTTGGCTTTTACAGCCTTGTGTAAAAAAAATAATAATAATAACCTCCCTTCAAGATGGGGCACTTGGGTATCCCTGTCCTGCCCCAGTTGTCGCCGTGCTGTCCATCCATTGTCAGTGCATGGGGCTTGGGGACTGTCTTCCTTTCCCCTCAAGATCCTACCCCACCTGGGGAAATGTCGTATGTGCCCCTAGACACTCAAGTCAGTAACCACACCGTCGTCTTGTCACCCCTCACCGTTGAACTAGCTCCAGACTTTAAGCTCTACCCCTGTCTTGTCTGCTCCGTCCCAGGAAACTTGTTTAGACCTCACTGAGCTCTCCTAGTTACTGTTCAAGTGTTTCCTACACAGTCAAGTTCCTTGAAAATAGTCTTCATTCTCATTTTCACTTCCTCACCTGCTGGCTCATCCCAGAATTTCAGTATGGCCACGTCCCCTATCATTCTGGAAAACTTCTGGCCGTCGCCAATGAAGTCCTAACGGCCCAGTTTTCATCTTCCCTAATTGTGGCCGCATGCACACCAGCAGTTACCTCCTGCTGCTGAGAACACTGTTCTCTGTCTTGTGTTCTTGCTTCCTCTTCAACCATTCCTTCTCAGATTCTAGACTGGCCCCTCTCAGCCCACCCCTGAAATATTGCTGCGCCCCACGTTTCTCGGCTTGGCCCCCATATCTCTAGACGACAGTCTGATCTCCACAGCTTCTCCTGCTGTACCGCTGACTCCAAACACGACTTCCAGCCCAGTCCTTTCAAGCTGTAGTTTCCCCAGTTGCCCCTACTGGTCACCTCTCGGATAGACCACAGGTTCTTCAAACTCAGCAAGTTCAAACCTGCTTTCATGCAAAGCCTGCACCTGCTTTCAGGCTGTGGTTCCCTGAGAGCTCCAGGGCCACCCTCAAGCACCCAGGGCAGGCCCCTGACCTGCAAGGACAGACTTCTTCCTTCAGCCCCACCATGCCTGCAGCGGCCAGGAGCTGCCACTCTACTTCTTTCCTGGGTTAAATGAATGAGATTGTGCCTCATACCAGGTCCCTTTCCCTCTGTCCCTGCTGTGTCCCTGCTGTGCATTCTTAGTTCAGGTTCTTCTCTCACCTGGAGAATGACAGTAGTCATTAAGAAAACTCAAGTCTTCTAGGGCATCTAGTCTCACTTCCTGAATTTCAACCCTTCAAAAGCCCAACATTTCAGATGTGCAAAGTGTAGCAGGCCCACAACTCCCATGGGTCAGCTCCGAACTTCATTGCTTCACCTCTAAGCCCCTCTCCTGTCCCAGCCCCTTGCCAGGTGTTGGTCTGGCTGCGCTGCCAACCCACCGCTCTGCTCTGTCTACCTTCAAGGTCAGCTCAGGTGTCACCTTCTGTGGGAAGCCTTTTCTGTCACCCCCGGTTTTTATGCAGTTTCCAAGGTGCCTCTGGTTCCCTGGATTGTATATTTCAGACAATGTTTATTCATTCATTCCATAGTATTTATGGGATGCCTACTCTGTCAGGCATCATTCTCGTTGCTGGAGATAAAGTTCCCCCCTTGAGCTTATACTATCATGAGGGAAAGAAACAATAAACATACGATATCACAGGCGGTGTTTATGTGCCGAGAAGAAAATCAGGCCACAGGGCCAGGGAGTGATGGTGTGGGAGCAGGTGCAGGTTTAGGAAGGCTGGTCAGAGACCACCTGTCAGGTAGGTTTTCTTTGAGCAGATCACTGAGTGACGTGAGAGAATGAGCAAGTGGCTGTTTCGGGAAGGAACATTCCAAGTCGAGGAAATAGGTGCAGAAGCCCGGAGGTAGGACCCTGTGGGGCCCGTTCAAGGTCCCTGTAGTCTTTTAAAGAACATTCCTTGTTTTTTCTGAATTTCTTTCAATAATAACAGCAGTAGCATACATTCATTGGCACTTACCAGGCTCCAGGGGCTGTATGTGAAGTGTTCTGTGCACAGGGCCTCAAATGTCACAGTAGCCCTCGAGGTGCGTACCGCTATTCTTCATTTAACAGATGAGGAAACAGGCTCGTGTCCTAGGTTAAGTAACCTTCTCCTAAACTAGATTTTTGTTATAAAAGCAATGCACACTCCCAGGCAGAGCCCGGAGTTACCGAGGCCTGCACTGGGGAAGCCACCTCTTTCCTCTTCCTGCTCCTTCATCTTTCTCTCTTCAGGAGTCTCCAAGATTAACAAGTTCTTCAATGTCCGCTTTTGATGCTTTCCATGCATTTGCAAGCATATATATCTAGGATAAATGTCTTTTTCTTTTTATGCAAGGGCAGCCATTTTGTACGCACCATTCTGTGCCTTTTAAACCCAACGAGAAGATTGTTTACTCAGCAGTGTAGACTGTGCACCTACTGTGTGCCAAGTAGGGGACATAGCGGCAAGGAGGGAAAAGGCCTCCTTTGTGGGGCCTACCTAGCACACCTTCCTGTCAGCACACGCAGACCCTCCTCACGCACTTTGCACCTCCCCCCACGGGGTACCCCTCACTGAGGATATAGAAAGGGTTTCCAAGGTTTTGCTAAGATCAATACTCAGCGAACATCCTGGGTACTTTGCAACATGCTTTACAAGTCTCTAGAATTAAAATAGCTGGGGAATGGGGCTGGCCGAATGGCTCAGTTGGTTAAGAGCGCGGGCTCTGAGCAACAGGGTCACCAGTTTGATTCCCACATGAACCAGTGAGCTGTGCCCGAGCTGAGCGGCTGCTGAGCTGCCAACAGGTGGCAGGATGGCTCAGCTGGTGAGAGCACGTGCTCCTAACAAGTGCCAGTTCGACTCCGCATGGGATGGTGGGCTATGCCCACCTGCAACTAAGATTGAACACGGCACCTTGAGCTGAGAGGCCACAAGCTGCCCACGGGCGGCTGTATGGCGACTGGACTTGGAGCTGAGCTAGCTGTGCCCTCCACAACTAAGAGTGAAGGACAACAACTTGGCTGTACCTCTTCCCCAATTCCCCAATAAAATCTTAAAAAAAAAAAAAAGCTGGGGAAAAGGTGTGTCTGAAAATTTTGTAAATATTGTCAGATTGCTGCCCTAAAACATTGTCTCAGGTGGTCAGTTAGCTCAGGTGGTTAGAGCGCAGTGCTCATAACACCAAGGTTGGCGGTTCAATCCCCACATGGGCCACTGAGCTGCGCCCTCCACAACGAGATTGCAACGACTACTTGACTTGGAGCTGATGGGTCCTGGAAAAACACAATGTGGGTGGGTGGTGATTTGAGAAAGGCTGGGAACACAGGTTTTGGGGAGAGGGCAGGAACTGCAGTTGGCATATGTTGAGTTTGAAATGCCTGTTAGACTTCCAAGTGGGAATGCTGAGTAGGCAGCTAGGGGTATACAAGAAGAGCCGGGCAGGAGACACGCACAAGTGTGTCGTCAGAATATAGGTGTATTTAAGGACTAAGGGCGATGACTTTGGAAGAGAGTACATCAAAGAGTGTCTAGGACCATGCCCTGGGGCGTGCCACATTTAAATAGATAAAGAGAAGCCAATAAATTGAATCTGAAGAGAGGGTTCAGAGTGGGCCCCATTTCCCCTCTAATGTGAAGGGCAGGACACAAGACCTCTGGGGCTCTGTCTGTTGTGACAATAGCTGGGTCTATAATTCTGTGGAACGACTACAAATGGCAAACAGAGGGTGGAAGCACTGAGATTTTCCTAACTGCAAAAAAATCCCTCCCCCATTGGGCTAAACTCACCCTGTCGGCATTTAAGACCCCTTGGGAAATGACCCCACCCTCGCTCTCTCACCCCTCTGCCCAACTCCTCTCTGTCCCTTCCGGAGGCATGGCAGCCCCATATCATGCCATTGTGCTCTGCCCTCTACCCAAAGTGAGCCTCTCACTTTGGTATCTTAAAAATACACCCAGACTCCAAAGCCCTAGGTAGGAGGATCTGTGGGTGTCCAGTCTGAGTGCCCTCAGAGCCCTTCACCATTTCTCTACATTCCACGTGCACCGCGTGCCTGTGTGTGCAAACACACACACACACACACACACACACACACACACACACACACACACACACACACCATGTATTACAAAGTTTTTCCGCTCTGGCTGCTGGATATAGGAACTACCCCTGACCCTGTGTGGACTTGAAGAATTACCGTCACTGTTTCAGATTTTCTTTTCCCAGCGGTGAAGGGACTTTTCACTCAAGTGTTAATCGGATTTCACCTGGAGATGGGGAGGGGGACCCTCTGCAGACCCACTCATGGAAGGCAGTATTGCTTTCCTCACCGGCTGTTAAGAGATTAAAGCAAATTAGCCTTTGCAAAGCCCCTGACTAGCGTCTGGCCCCAAACAGGCACGCAGTGTTCCCAGTTCTGTAAAAAGCTGAAAGATCATCCAGCCCTCAGAAAAGTCTTACAAGAGGGTATTTGAGCCAAATTTTGAGGACATGCCCAGAAGCAAAATCTCAGTGGATTGAGGAAATGCTCTGGAGAATGGCAGTTTTGCAGCATATTTCATGCATTAGAATCGAAGGAGGAGACGAAAGGAAGGTGCATGAAATCCATTGGTGGTAGATTAAGGGGGCGGGAGAAAGCAAAGTGGAGTCCGGGGACATCTAGGATTGGATAAAAGGTAAAATGGAGAAACATACTTCTTTTTCATTGGTGGGCACAGGATAGTTAATGATTAACACAGCACAGAGAGCCGGTGTGTGGGGGGACAAGATAACAATGCCGGGGTCTGTGGTCTCTGCTCTGGTGGGAGTGGTGTGCCTTCCAGGGGTAGGAAAGGAAACGACTCTGACATGGTATCCGAGATGCCTGCGAACATGGACAGGGCTCGCTTCAGGTAAAGGCCGACAGACCTTTGTGACATGGTATCCGAGATGCCTGCGAACATGGACAGGGCTCGCTTCAGGTAAAGGCCGACAGACCTTTGTGAAGGAAGCTTTGGCCTGGGACGTGACTACCCGCCGTGGCCTGCCCAGTTAGGAGCCTGCGATCAGACCATCCTGCATGGCTACTTCCGGTCACTGGGCTTGTCAGGCCTGCCACGTGGCCTCCTGAGCTTGTCAGGTTTATTACATAGCCCCTTTTTCGTTCACAGCCCCTTCCTTAATGACACAATGAAAACAGCACAGTCGATTAATTTTGCACAGTACGAGAGACTTTTTCTGACATTCAAACTTATCCAAACCGGAACTGCTATGAAACCCATTTCCCCAGTGCCATGGAAAGCAGGACAATTATTTGTCATTTGCTTCATTTTTCAGCCCTCTCACAGCGCACGAGTTGTTCACTTATTATCGTTGCATTCGTGATACCCCAAAACTTAGCAGCTTAAAACAACCACTTCATTTTGCTCCCACTTTGTGGGCCAGGAATCCCAGAAGGGCTGGGCCTGGCACCTCGTGTGACATCCTTCCTGTGGCTGTGGCTGGTCCTTTCATTGTTCCTGGAAATCTTAGATCGTCGGTTCGCTGGGTACATTTTTATTCCCCACATTCTAGCAGGCAATAGTCTTATTGACTCCATTTCCCGAGAACATTTTTCTCACTTTTCTTTAAGCCCTCGTCAAGGCCCAGCCGCGTTCCCACAAAAGCCTTCTCCAGGCCTTCCAGGTACCTGCTGCGCCGTCCCAAAGGCACTGCTGTTCGGGGCTTTTGATGTGTCAGCGCTGCACTCGGCACCAAATTTCTCTTCCCGTTGCTGTGGTTGTGTAGCAAATGAACCCTAAACGTAGCAGCTTAAAATCCTTTAAAAAAATTTTTGCTTGTATCTTTTTTGCAGGTCAGGAATTCATAACGTGCCTAGCTGGGCAGTCCTCGCTTGGGGTCTCTCACGAGGTCAGATGTTAGCTGGGGCTGGGGCCATCTGCGGGTTCCAGTGGGATGGGTGTCCAAGGTGACACCTTTGACAAGGCTGACAGCAGTGGTGGCTGGTGGCTGGGGGCTCAGATGGCATTAATGCAGTGCCTGCATGTGGCCTCTCCAGCATGAGCCTCACAGGACGTGAGCTCCCTACTTGGGGACAGACTCCCCCTGAGCGAGCATCTCCAGACAACCAGGCAGCAGCTGCATGGCCTTTGGTGAAATAGCCTCAGAAATCATAGAATGGCACACCCTCTACTCTGGTTTGAAGGAAGGAGACACAGAGCTACCTCCTGATGGGAGGAGTGGCTAGGACACATTTTAGATGCACTCATGGGACCGGAGACATTGTTGCAGAAAACTTTGGAAGATGCCATGTGACACATGGGCAGCTGATGTCCTGGGACATCACGTGCTTTCCTTGTTTCTATACTGTCTAAGGTCTCAAAATCAGAGGCCTATGATTTTTATGATTTTTTTCTAAGAACACAAGATGAACTCCGTTTGGGCAGCCCTGAGCAAGCACACAGGAGGACCACTCGGCTCCAATCCCCCTGACATTCCTGCGGTAGGAAGGCTTGGGTCACGTACTCTGAGCATAAGAAATGGACATATTCTTTCATTCATTCAACCTATATATGTGAGTGACTATTATGTGCAAGGTGCTGGGGGTACAGTAATGTGCAAAAGCAGTTTTGGCCTGGAGCGCCTTACATTCTGATGGGTGATACACTCATTCATGTAAGATGATAAATAAATATTTATTTTTACATAAATACATGTAAAACTGGAACTATGAGAAAGCTATAAAGAGCAAACGTGTAGAGGGTCTGGCTTAGGCCACTCATGACAGGTTTTCCTGAGGAACTGATGACTCTGCTGAAATCCAAGGAGAGAATGGGATTTACCCAGGAGGAGGGGCCAACGAGAACACTCCAAGCCAAGGACCCATAGGAGAAAATGTCCTGGGACAAGAGAAAGACGAATGCAAGGGATTGAGAGAAGGCCTGAAAGGAGGCTGTGATTCGGTGATGCAGACTTGGTGGGGGTGGAGAACCAGGGTGGATTCAAAAGGCATTCAGGACAAGAAACTGATAGGACTTGGTTATGGAGGGTGTATTAGCTGTTTATTGCTGCATAAAAAATTACCACAAACTTAGTGTCTTAAAGCCACATCCATCTATTATCACACGGTATCCGTGGGTCAGGAGTCCAGGCACAGCCGAGTCCTCTGCAAGGCTGCGGTCAAGGTGTTGGCCAGGGCTGGGGCCTCATCGGAGGCGCATCGAGGAAGGATCCGCTCCACGTTCCCATGGCTGCTGGCAGCATTCACTTCTGTGTGAGCTCTTGGATTGAAGGCTTCAGTTTCTTGTTGACGGTCAGCTGGAAGTCACCCTCTGTTCCATGCCATGGTTCTCCCTTACTGTGGCTCACAACATGACAACTTGCTTCTTCAAAGCCAGCAAAGGAGAGAGAGTATCCTAGCAGGATGGGGGTCACAAACCTCTGTGAAGGGATCACATCCACAGAATCACATACATCCTGACATTTGGCTGGACTCTCTTAGAGCAAGTCAGAGGCCCTGGCCACACTCAAAGGAAGGGGAGCTCACAAGAGCTGAATACTAGGAGATGGGGTTCATGGGGAGGCCACCCTAGAAGCTATCTTCCATAGAGGGGTTCTAGGGTAGAAATATGGGAGGGAGTTAAGAGTGTTTTTGCTATAGGGGAAGTGTTGACCCCAAAAGGAGGGCAGATTAAAGGGGATAGGGTGGGGAGTAGAGAACATGATCTCAGTTGGGAAACATTGAGTTTGAAGTACTTTTGAGATATCCAGACAGATATCACATGGTACTTACCTGAGCACGTGGAGCTGGTAGAAAATATAAATTAACAAATCACATTCGGATGAATGGTAATTCAAGCCAGGTGTGGATGAGATTGCCAAGGGACGGGGCGTGGAATGACGAGGGAACTCAAGATCAAGTCCTAAAGATCCCGTTAATTAATAGACAGGCAGAAGCAGCTGGGTCTGTGAAGGAGACAGAGATGGAGCAGCCAGAGACAGGAGTAAACCCAGGAGAGTGATGTGTCCCACAAACCAAAGGGAAAGAGGGGACAACAATGTCAGTGCTGCAGGGATTCATGTATGATGATGACTAAAAAGGTCAGTTCCAGGGCTGACCGAGTAGCTCAGTTGGTTAAGGGCGCAAGCTCTGAGCAACAGGGTCGCCAGTTCAATTCCCACATGGGCCAGTGAGCTGCGCCCAAGCTGAGCTGCCGCTGAGCTGCCAACAGGTGGCAGGATGGCTCAGCTGGTGAGAGCACATGCTCCTAACAATAAGGTTTATGGTTCGACTCCCGCATGGGATGGTGGGTTAC